>NC_135824.1:16145857-16445857 GCF_964213995.1 Mustelus asterias | reverse complement strand
ATACCTCTCTTTCACCTTGGGCACCACCGTGCTTAACAGCTCTCTCACAGCGCCAGGGACCTGGGTTCAATTTCGACCCTCTGGTAATTATCTGTGTGAAACTTGCACATTCTCCCCGTGTCTGCATGGGTTTCCTCCAGGGGCTCCAGTTTCCTCCCACAGCCCAAAGATCTACGGATTAGATTGATTGGCCATGCTTAATTGCTCCTTAGTGTCAGAAAGATTAGCAGGGTAAATACGTGGGGTTACAGGGATAGGACCTAGGTGGGATTGTTGTTGTTGGTGCAGGCTCGATGGGCCAAACGGCCTCCTCTGTAATCTAAGGATTCTATGAACCACTGTTTAAGCTCACCCATAAATTCTGTCCATATTGCTCTTTTGAGTGGATTGATTTTAATGGTATGCAAGATCATATTCTCCCACCCACCCGACCTCACAATCTGGCCTGGAATGGTGAAACCATCCCTCGGGACACAGCTGATTGTGAATCTGAACTGAAGCTGGGATTGCACCTTGAACCTCGAGAACTCAGGTCCATTTCTGCACAATTACTGGAGCCCTCTAATCTCTAATTAACAGCTTTTTATCTTTTAGTCCAAGGAAAAAATATACTTTTTGGTTGTCTTTTAAGGAAAATGTTTTACACTTTTTTTAAGGAAAAGGTTTTGTACTTTTTTTTAAGGAAAAAGTTTTAACTACTTGTGTGTACAGCTGTTCATTATTTGCAAATATACAAAAGTTAGCCCACCACCGGTCCCTGCAGTAATAAGATGCTAAATTCCCAGTAAGTGGTTGAATTAACTTTTATATTGCAATGCTGAGTGCCCACAATGTATGAATTAATTGGTATTTGTACAAGATTGGTATTTATAGAAGTTGCCTGCTCTGCCTTCTAGGTACGAGTCTGCCTTGATGTTGCTGATCTATGCGTTATACATTGTGGTTCTGTGCTTTGACATTCGAATAAATCGGTGCCTAATGGAAAAATTTAGCCCCTGCTGCACCTGTCTAACGCGAGCAGTGGAAGAAGGCAATGAGCAGCAACCACTGATGGATTGGCAAGAGAAAAATGGGCCATTGGTACATCGACGTTCTCGATCAGACAGTGGGATCTTTCAAGAAGACTCTGATTACTCCCAACTCTCTCTTAGTTTACACGGACTCTCTGAGATCATTGAAGGTAACGCACGGATTAGCCATTTGGTTTACACAGAAACATTTACATGAGAGTTCATCTTTGTAGAACAAGTCTTTTGTGGAGGAGATCTTGTGTTTGGCCAACATGAGGAGTGTAAACATCATGCCTTTGGTATCAATATATAGAGGAGATGTTCCAAGAATGGGACAGGGAGCGGGGATAGCTCTTTTTTTAAAGAGTTAGCCACAAGTATGATGGGCTGAGTGACCCCTTCAGTTCTGAATTGTTTAAATTTGAGGGGAGATGGTGGACAGTGGTGCAGTGTTGATTATCAATTGTTGTAAAAGCCCATCTGGTTCACTAATGTCCTTTAGGGAAGAAATCTGCTGTCCTCACCTGGTCTGGCCGATGTGTACTGAGTTGAATAAGCATGCATCATACTTTGAATGATGGCTTGAAATTTGGATATGCTTATAAAGTTCTGAGTCCAAGTTGTTTCCAAATATGTTTTTTATATGTTCCACACAAATGTAGCATTCAGAAATGTTAGCGCACTAGATTGAGTTATCTTGATCTTTTCAATAGAGTTTTGCATCAATGTTTTTTTGTTCGTGGGTTGTGAGTGTCACTGGCTAGGCTAACATTTATTGCTGTTTTTGTTTGTGACTTCCTGCCCCTAGTGGTGCACAAGGCTGACTTTCATCAGTTTCCATAGCTAGTTTTTTTCCTGGAATAGGTTGCTAGCCTGTCACCAGAGGCTTGTAGCTTGATACTCAGTATCAAGCATGACTGATCAAGAGTCTCTCCTGCTCCCACCACTTGCCAATAGCGTCTGTTGGAAGGATTTTGCAGATTGATGCAGTTGGTTGTCTGCGTTATGAACATTCCTTCCTTGGCTATCAAGTTCTGGGGTAGAACTCCAATCTTTGGCTTAGAGACAAGGACGCTAACCACTGCGCCACAAGACAGCCCAGCATTTATTGCCCTTGAGAAGGTAGTGGTGTGCTGCCTTCTTGAAACACTGCAGTCCACGTGTTGTAGTCACATCCACAGGAAGGGAATTCCAGGATTTTGACCCCCAGCGACGGTGAAGGAACGGCAATGTAGTTCCAAGTCAGGATCATGTGTTACTTGGAGGGGAAATTGCATCTTTTTCCCATGCATCTGCTTTGCTTGTTCTAAGAGGATTGGAAGGCGCTATCGAAGGAATTTTAGAGTTGCTGTGGGTCGTTTTGTACATGGTACAAACTGCTGCCACTGTGCATCAGTGCTGGTTTTTACAAATCCATGAACACCACATCAACAGGTTCTCCTTTATCCATGTTGCTTGTTACTTCCTCAAAGAACTCTTGGACATGATTTCCCTTTCACAAAATCATATTGGCTCTGCCTGATGCCTGTAATGATTTTCGGAGTATTCCCCTATTACTTCCTCAATAATGAATTGCAGCAGATGTTTGACAGATCCTTTTGACAGATGTTAGACTAATTGGCCCATAGTTTTGTGCTTTGTGTCTCTTTCCTTTCTTAAATAAAGGTGTTACTTTTGCTATTTTCCAATCTGCTCAGACCGTTTCAGAATAATATTGAAATATTTTAGCCCAAATTCTTTTTTTTTGCAGCCGCTTTGATTTGATTTGATTTATTATTGTCACATGTATTAACATGTGCGCTATACAGACAAAACATACCATTCATAGAGAAGGAAATGAGAGAGTGCAGAATGTAGTGTTACAGTCATAGCTAGGGTGTAGAGAAAGATCAATTTAATGCAAAGTAAGTCCATTCAAAAGTCTGACAGCAGCAGGGAAGAAGCTGTTCTTGAGTCGGTTGGTACGTGACCTCAGACTTTTGTATCTTTTTCCCGAAGGAAGAAGGTGGAAGAGAGAATGTCCGGGGTGCGTGGGATCCTTAATTATGCTGGCTGCTTTGCCGAGGCAGCGGGATGTGTAGACAGACAATGGATGGGAGGCTGATTCACGTGATGGATTCACGACCTTTTGTAGTTCCTTGCGGTCTTGGGCAGAGCAGGGGCCCATAGATGGAAGCATTATTTCTGGTTGTATCACACCATAGATGGAAGCATTATTTCTGGTTGTATCACACCTTGGAAAACCCCGGCCCACATATTTCATCATGTTATGATCACTGTTACCCAGAATCTTCTTTACCATGAGATTATTGATTAATTCTAGTTCATTGCACATTCCCAAATCTAGAATAGCCTGCCCCATGGTCAGCTCCAGAATGTACTATAAGAAATCGTCGGCACAGTAGCACAGTGGTTAGCACTGCTGCTTCACACTTCCAGGGACCTGGGTTCGATTCCCGGCTTGGGTCACTGTCTGTGTGGAGTTTGCACATTCTCCTCGTGTCTGCGTGGGTTTCCTCCGGGTGCTCCGGTTTCCTCCCACAGTCCAAAGATGTGCGGGTTAGGTTGATTGGCCATGCTAAAAAAATTGCCCCTTAGTGTCCTGAGATGCATAGGTTAGAGGGATTAGTGGGTAAAATATGTAGGGATATGGGGGTAGGGCCTGGATGGGATTGTGGTCGGTGCAGACTCGATGGGCTGAATGGCCTCTCTCTGTACTGTAGGGTTTCTATGATTTCTATACATCAATAAACTCATTTCCCAGGTCATCTTTGTCAGTGCCCAATGTACACGTAAATTAAAGTGGCCAATGATTTATGGTGGTACCTTTTTTACACATCCCTTTTCTTCCTGTATACTCTGTCCTACAGTCAGGGGGCTTATAAACCTTGGTGTAGATTTTTAAATGATTGCCACCTTCTGTAGTTTAAAATGTTGAGCTGTTATTTCTATTAGTTGAATTATTTCGACCAGTGGGTTTAGACAACACTAAAATTCTGCTGATACAAATATGAATAATGCTGAAAACTAATCTATGTTGAACGTATCAGATTTTTAAATTATAGACCCCAAAAAGGCTCACCTGATTTGTTCTCATTCTTCAAAAATAAACAGACCTTTGCATTTCACAGAATGACGATGGCCCCTATTCATCCATCCAGAATCATCTTTACAGCTTCTTTGCCAACAATTTCAGACTTTACTCCTGTTGGAAATCTATTATAGAATCCCTACAGTGCAGAAGGAGGCCATTCAGCCCATCGAGTCTGCACCGACAACAATCCCACCTCGGCCCTATCCCCATAACCCCACATATTTACCCCGCTAATCCCTCTAACCTACACATCCTGGGACACTAAAGGGCAATTTAGCACGGCCAATGCACCTAACCTGCACATCTTTGGACTGGGGAGGAAGCCGGAGGAAACCCATGCAGACACTGGGAGAACATGCTAACTCTGCACAGACAGTGACCCAAGTTGGGAATCGAACCCAGGTCCCTGGTGCTGTGAGGCAGGAGTGCTAACCATTGTGCCACTGTGCCTCCAGATGTTGATCATCTATCCTCTGTTTTTTTAATTAACTTGTGTCCCTGTGTCCACTTGTCCCTCCTCTTGTAATTTAATTTGAAATCCAAATTTGCCTTTTGGTTTTCATCCTGAATTTCTGTTGAAGCTAACAATCTGGCATCAGCCGAGAGTTTCTGGGCACAGACTTCAGTCGGTGTCCTGATTTTAAAGTGATTGAGAAAAGAAGCCGAAGCCACGTGAAGGAAAACCTTTTTTATGCAGCGAATGGTTAGGGACTAGAGTGCACTGCTTGAGAGTAAGATGGTGGCAGACACAAGCATGGAGTGGGATGTCTCTCAAACTCTCTCATCTCCACCCCCACAACAACATGGTATTTTTATTTGTGGACGTGGCTTGCTGTTGGCCAGTGGTTGGGTCTTCTGGTCCTGCCACTGTCAACTTCGAGAGCCCGCAGGGATCCAATTGGCCAAATGGCCTCCATTATGTGCTGTAACCATTCTGATTCTAAGTCCAAGTCTCCCATGTGCACTTTGTCTCAGGCATTTGACAATATGTCCAAAGATGTGCGGGTTAGGTTGATTGGCCAGGTTAAAAAAAAAATTGCCCCTTAGAATCCTGAGATGCGTAGGTTAGAGGGCTTAGCGGGTAAATATGTGGGGGTAGGGCCTGGGTGGGATTGCGGTCGGTGCAGACTCGATGGGCCGAATGGCCTCCTTCTGCACTGTAGGGTTTCTATTTCTATTTCTATTTCTAATGCACCAGAATTATATTCCATACAGTGTTTAAACTCTGCAAGGAGTATGGTGGCACAGTGGTTAGCACTGCTGCCTCACAGGGCCAGGGACCTGGGTTCAATTCTGGCCTCTGGTCACTGTCTGTGTGGAGTTTGCACATTCTCCCTGGGTTTCCTTCAGGTGCTATTGTTTCCCACAGGTGCTCCCACAGTCCAAAGATGTGCATGTTAGGTTGATTGGCCCTGCTAAATTGACCCTTAGTGTCAGGAGGATTAGCAGAGTAAATATGTGGGTTACGGGAGTAGGGCCTGGGTGGGATTGTTGTTGGTGCAGGCTCAATGGGCATCCTCGGAGGATTCCTTGGGTCCGTCCTCTTTGTCTTCTCGCTGACTGCCTTCAACAACTTGGAAAGTGTGGTGTTTGGAATTTCCAGAAATCACAGTGCGCTTGCTGCTATCCCTCTTTGCATCAGCTCTTGTCCATCGAGTCTGTGTAACTACATGTGTAACTACAATGGGCTGAATGGCCTCCATCTGCACTGTAGGGATTCTGAATATTATGCTCCCAACCAACCTGTGACCACTTCGAGTCCAGCTGGACCTTGACTCTAAGTTGAACCATGACCTCGTGCTGTTGCAGTTAAAAGATAAACAGTTAAAAGAAAAAAAATGATGAACAATGTTAGATAATTGTAGAATCTGTGGTTTAAAAAATCATCTTTTACTGTTCAAATGAAAGCCAAAGATTTTGCAAATGCTGAAGCATAAACTTGTACCAGTCAGTCTCCCATCTGTTGATGTTTTGAGCTTGTTGTCCTTCAATACTAAAAAGCTGAGATAAACAAGTCTATTAATAGCATTAGGAAAGGGGAGGGGTAAAATAACGCTGTAGCATTTGTGGAACATCTGCCCATCTTGGTGCCGTAACCCTAAACTGGAATACTTGCTGGCTGATTGTAGTAATACATCTTCTCAGTCAAGTAATAGAACAAAGTATTAGAGAAATTTAACCACTAAGGTGATGGAAGTAATTTTTTAAAGAAGTGGCAAAATGGGAGAGGTGCGGAAATAATGTGGATGTTAGAAATCCGAAACCAAAACAGAAAATTCTGGAAACACTCAGACAGCATGTATAAATGGACGCAAGCTCCTTCTTTAAAAACCAAACCAAAAGAACATCAAGTTCAAAATCAAAACACAAGATGCTGGCAAAGTACAGCATGTCCCAAGATGGAAAATAGCTTAACAAAGAGAGCAAGGCACTACATCTTGCCAGCACTTGCTGTTGAAATTACAAACCCGATCCCCAGGTTTTCCAAATTTTTATTTTTATCAGAAGGAAGCCTATTGGCCTACTCTCCAAATGAGCATTGTGACTTAGTGCCATTCCTGCCTTTCCCCTTGCACATTGTTTCTGTACAAGTCGTCACCTAATGCCCTCTTGAATGCCTCAACTGAACCTGCCTCCACCACACTCCCAGACACTGCATTCCAGACCCCAACCACCCGCTGTGTGAAAAAGATTTCTCTTGCATCACCTTTGTTTCTTTTGCAAATCAGTTTAAATCTGTGCCCTCTCATTTTCCACTTCTTTACGAGCAGGGAACAGTTTATCCTGATCTACTCTGTCCAGCACCCTCATGATTTTGAACACCTCTATCAAACCTCCTCTTGGCCTTTTGTCTCGGATGAGAACCAATCAACTGGCTAGAACCATTCGTCTCTCCCCTTTTCCTCAGTTTTCCCATTACCCACGTAATTCCCATATCCATCTGTCGAATTTCTTTCATTACCATCCTGTTACTTCATCTGAGATGTTTTGCCACATCATTTAACAAGCATTCCACTTGCATTTCTTGCTTCCTTTCCACATTATTTTCTCATTTTTATCCATAACCCCACTTAGATTTCTGCGCCATATTGACCGTATATGCTGGCCCTGCCCGATTTGTTTTGCTTCCAGAGTTATCTGGATCCTTGTTTCTGTAAAATAAATGTGTTCTTTAATTAGATCTAAAGCATTTCATCCAAAATGTTTGATTGGCGTCTTCTAAAGAAACCCGCCACGACTGAATGGAACGGTAAGGTCTAAGAGTTGAGTGGCCTTCTCCAGACTTCTGTTTGAGGACCACTTCATGGAAACGGTTCATACCAACTCTCTGCTCAGCACAGAGGTGCTGCTGACTTCAGTGTTTCCAGGTTCTTTTGTGTATCAACTTAAATATTTTTAACATGGGGGGAGGGGGAACATTCCACAGCACTTCACACATGAGTCCAAGGAATGAAATAATTAAGCCTGATCAGTTTGGCATCATTGGATTCCACAACGTTAAGCTATGATGATTGGATGTTCTTTTTAATGGTTGAATTATTTGACCTGTTTTTTTTTTACATGGACGTACAGATGAATCTCGTGTTTTTGTGATGCCTGAATCGGATACCAAGCGAATCATGTGGGTGCTGTCTCTTCCCATCGCTGTATTGCTGTTTGTAACAACCCCGGACTGTCGCAGACGTTGTTGGAGAAAGTGGTTCATGCTAACCTTTTTCATGAGTGCTGTGTGGATTTCTGGATTTACATACGTCTTAGTTTGGATGGTATCCATAGTCGGTAAGAATGATCTCAGTTATGCCTAATTCGGGGTGGCACGGTGGCACAGTGGTTAGCACTGCTGCCTCACAGCGCCAGGGACCCCGGTTCGATTCCTGGCCTGGGTCACTGTCTGTGTGGAGTTTGCATGTTCCCCCCGTGCCTGCGTGAGTTGCCTCTGGTTTCCTCCCACAGTCCAAAGGTGTGCTTGTTGGGTGCATTGGCCATGCTAAATTCTCCCTCAGTGTACCCAAACAGGCGCCAGAGTGTGGACTAGGGGATTTTCACAGTAACTTCATTGCAGTGTTAATGTAAGCCTACTTGCGACTAATAAATGAAAACTAAAATAAACAAATAATTCAATCTGTTTCTCTTGATATAAATAAAATTTCAATGCTTTGCCTCTTGGTAGTGTTTGTAAAAGGTTCACTTCCCCACTGATTTTTATTACCTCTATATAGCCTGGCTGACATTTATTCGCGAGATAAGTGACCTTTCCTGTTTCAAATTTGTCAAACCCATATTGGGTTGGCACAGTTGGCACTGCTGCCTCACAACGCCAGGGACCCGGGTTCAATTCCCGGCTTGGGTCACCATCTGTGCAGAGTCTGCACATTCTCCCTGTGCCTGCGTGGGTTTCCTCTTTCCTCCGGGAGCTCCGGTTTCCTCCCACAGTCCAAAAGACGTGCTGGTTGGGTGCTTTGGCCATGCTAAATTCTCCCTCTGCGCACCTGAACTGGCGCTGGAGTGTAGCGACCAGGGGATTTTCACAGCATGTAAGCCTATTTGTGACACCACTAAATAAACTTAAAACTTATCAGTTTTACTTAACTTGTTATGGAAACTAAAATTTTCAGTAATAGATTCTCTTACCAGGTTACTAACTTTGCAAATGCTTACCAATGATCTTAAGTCCAAGACTTGCTAACCCTACTCTACAAAATTTTGGAAATGGAAAACTTGGCTGAGTCTCTTTGACCACAAAGAGAAGGTACTAAACATCTAGCTGGATATAATTGCCTTTTGAGTGCTAAGGGGTGGCAGGAAGGACATCTGGCTCTAAAATTACCCGACAAATTGAAAACAAATTATGGGTGATTGGAAGGTGATCAATCAGTATTGTGACGACTCTATGTAACATAGAAAAAGCTGACAAGAAGGAAAAGAGTGCTCACAGAACACTGGTATCTACACAGTTCAGAAAGCTGCAGGCTTAAAATGTCAATTATTGCATTTCACACTTGCAGGTAAAAACCTATTGAAATAGCCTTATTCTGGGTCTTGTATAAATGGAAATACATAGGCTTTCCACAATTTTATTATTATCCTCAATATTCATTGGCACAGCAAGAGGTAAATAAAGGATAAGTGACACTGCTGTGATTGCTATGTCAAACCTATATAAATTTCAATGGACAAACCCAAGTGTTGAGGTCTTTGATGTTAGTCTTTTAATTGATGACAACTTTACCCTTCAAGTAACCAGACCAAGTCACAGAGTTCTCTTAAACAGCAGTTTTAATCAAGTGATATAGCTTGATCCCTGAAAAGCCACAGGTCAGTGCCGGCAACTAGTCAGAGCCCAGAATTCGGCAATACGCAAGCAGTTATAGTTTCAAATTAGATTATGTACCAATCACGGTGTAGGAGCTATCTCTGTCCACTCAAGAGTTATTAATTAAAGTTGCATCATTCGGATATTAAAACCAATCACCTTACGCTTGCTTAATTATAATATTCAATCTGTATCAAATGGGTATTGTGTCAACTATCTTTTATCATCCCAGCTGTGTCTGAATGTTAGAACACAAATCAACCCAATGTTTGCCTTAATGGCCTTTCCCCAGGCTAAGACTTATTTATCTTCCCTTCTTAATCTGGAAGGACAGTCATGTAAACAAATCACCCTAACGTCTGCCTTAATGGCCTTTCCCCTCCACTTCCGATCTGAACAGGCAGTCTTTGCGAAGCAGCTTGTTAGCTAACTATGTGCAGGATATATGTATGTGTGTGTTCACTGGCTATAGTTACTTAATATGATATGGCCACTATTCTCTCTTCCATAATTATTAGCATGGGTATTATTTCCACCCTCCCCCCACCACTCACCAAGATGGCTAATATCTACAGGTTGTATGGTGGCACAGTGAATAGCACTGCTGCCTGACAAAGCCAGGGACCCGGGTTCGATTCCCAGCTTGGGTCGCTGTCTGAGTGGAGTTTGCACATTCTCCCCGTGTCTGTGTGGGTTTCATCCGGGTGCTCCGGTTTCCTCCCATGGCCCAAAGATGTGCGGGTTAGGTGGATTGGCCATAGTAAATTACCCCTTAGTGTTGGGGATCCAGCTAGGGTAAACGCATGGGGCTATGGGGATAGGTTCTGGGTGGGATTGCGGTCGGTGCAGACTCAATGGGCCGAATGGCCTCCTTCTGTAGGATTCTATGATTCTTAATGCATGAACGACAGATATTAAATAAATTGTAAAATCTGGATTTGAACATACTGGTGACAATGCTGCACTACTCCTTAGATTGGATGTTTTTGTGGTGGTTGACCTGGGTACAGGAAGAATGCCCCCTTCAAATTGCACATGAGATATTTTATAGCCATTTATCTGATGCCACCTCTGACCTTGAAGCACTCCATTCGGTGTAATTTGCAGCACACACACAGAAAATAAATATCGCAAAACTTGAATGAGTATTCAATGTCGGAGCGTGAATGTAATTTCATGTCATTCCTCTTGATCTATATCGGAGAAAGTGTGGACCTTGGAAGCTGAAAGTGGCAAGCTGTATCAAAAACCATATATCAACTGAATTGGAAAATAAGGTTATTGTGCTGAGATTGTGAAAGATAAGTCATGACAACCGATCAAAACTTGAAAAGATAAATTGTAAAGAACTTATTTACTTGATGCCTGATATGTCCTGTGTTTAAATCCTTGAATGTTTCATTTTCAAATATTGTGACTTTATACAGCTATTACAAAGTGCAGGCTGTGGAAGGGAGGGGAGGGTTGTTAATTCTCTCGGACGACTTAAAACACTTAACACTACTCAATTGCTTATAATTCAGGAGAAACTCTGGAAATACCCGAGACCGTAATGGGTCTCACACTGTTGGCAGCAGGCACCAGTATTCCGGACATGGTGGCCAGTGTACTCGTTGCCAGAGAAGGTACGAATACATTTTTAACCTGATACAAAAATAACTGATTTTTATGCACAGGTGGAAAGGCAACCATAAAAATGAGGTAAGTAATTGGTGCTAGAAATTTGCTAATCAGCAGCATAGTATGGGTAATTAATCTGTATATTCCATTACAGTATTAAATTATCTTAATGTGAAACTGCAAGGGCAGATTTTAATAGAATGTAAAACCTTAAACACTAGTGCAAGAGGCATGAAGGGTACTATCTACCTAACTGGCTAACTGGATTTTATTAATGAGACTATTCCAGTTACAGAGCAGCTTTTGATGCCACCTTGCAATTCACTATCCCTGCTGCAAGTGACATGGTGGCACAGTGGTTAGCACTGCTGCCTCACCGCGCCAAGGATCTGGAATCAATTCCAGCCTTGGGTGACTGTGTGGAGTTTGCACGTTCTCCCCGTGTCCGCGTAGGTTTCCTCCGGGTGCTCTGGTTCCTTCCCACAGTCCAATGATGTGTAAGTTAGGTAGACTCACTACTAAATTGCCCCTTAATGTCCAAAGGTGTGTAGATTGGGTGGATTAGCCATGGTGAATGTGTGTAGTTACGGGGATGGGGCGAGGTGGGCTTGGGTAAGGTGCTCTTTCAGAGAGTTGGTGCAGATTTGATCGACCAGATGGCCTCTTTTTGCACTGCACGGATTCTATGGGACACCCATAAAAAACAAAATTGGCTGCCTGCTAAATGTTGTGCTGCACCAGTTCAGCTCTGCTGATATCATTTACCTCAGATAAAAGTTAGAACATTCAAAGACTTGCTGCAGTTTCAAATGGTTGTTTCACCCTCGGACAGGAAAAATTAGATTATTCACACATTTAAACAGCATTACTTTTTCCACCAAAGACCTTTTCCTTCTGACTAGCTCTGAAATGGCAACATTGTACCTGCAACGATTCAACTCATCCAAAGCCTACACCTTGGCAGAAAGATTAAGAGGTTCTCTCCTCACTAAGTTACTCAAGTAGAAAACAGATTGTGTCCAAGACAAAAATAACTCTCCAAGTTACTATTGATGAGAATCCCAATCAGAAGTGTTGCAGACTCCTATCCCCACATTGTAGCTATTCGAGAGAGCTTTTTAAAGAATATATATTGTATTTTGCGACAGACAGGATGTAACTTTAAGTGCAAGGAAAACCTTGCAGAAAAATATTAAGTTCTATAGTCACAATTTGAATACCTTTTAATAAAGTTAAAGTTTATTTATTAATCACAAACAGGCTTACATTCACACTGCAATGAAGTGAAAATCCCCTAGTCGCCACACTCCGGCGCCTGTTCAGGTACACTGAGGGAGAATTGAGCATGGCCAATGCACCTAACCTGCTCATCTTTTTGGACTGTGGGAGGAAATCCATGTAAACACAGGGAGAACGTGCAAACTTCACACAGACAGTGACCCAAGCCGGGAATCGAACCCGGATCCCTGGTGCTGTGAGGCAGCAGTGCTAACCACTATGCCACCATTTTAATGTTGGAGAACCTAATGGCACAATAGAGCTTTCCAACCTTCAGACTTGTGCATAAAACTCAAACCAATACTCCAGTGGAGCACTGAGGGAGTGCTGTACTATCATTCAGATGAGATGTTTGCCTTCACAGATGGAAATAAAAGGTTTCATGGTACAGAGGAGTAAGCAAATTTCCCCCAATAGCC
This sequence comes from Mustelus asterias, assembly GCF_964213995.1. Lineage (NCBI taxonomy): Eukaryota > Metazoa > Chordata > Chondrichthyes > Carcharhiniformes > Triakidae > Mustelus > Mustelus asterias. Next base: position 16,433,122 of record NC_135824.1, on the reverse strand, counting down.
TGGCCAAAATCATAATAAGAAGTCTCACAACACCAGGTTAAAGTCCAACAGGTTTATTTGGTAGCAAATAAACCTGTTGGACTTTTAACCTGGTGTTGTGAGACTTCTTACTGTGCTTACCCCAGTCCAACGCCGGCATCTCCACATCAAAATTATAATGCCAGGTTACCCAATTTTTAAATATCAGATTGCTTTGTACAAATTGGCTGCCATTTTACCTACCTTACCATAACCATGGCTATACTTCATAACTACTTCCCTCCCCCACCACCCTTTTATTCTTTCATGGGATGCGGCATTACTAGCAAGGCCAGCATTTATTGCCCATCTTTAATTGCCCTTAAACTGAAGGGCTTGCTAGACCATTCCTAGAGGACATGAGTGAAACAGATCGGTTTTAGTTTCATGGCCACCATTTAAATTCCAACAGCTGCCATGGTGGAATTTGCACCTATTCCCCAGAGTATCAGCCAAGATTCCTAGATTACTCATTCTGCGATATTACCATTCTGACTAGGTCAGCGGTTAGACTGCAGTTCTGGCATCCTTGCTTTAGATGCAGTAGCAAACCCTCTTTTTTTCAAAAGAGTTTGGTAAATTGGCATGGTAATTTCCTGATTTAAGGTTTTTGAGAAATCGAAGCACTAAACCCCAATCTCTCCATCGCTACTCTGCTTTGCCATGACCACTGTGCTGGCTGACATCTGCTCTTCTGAGCTGCAATTTTCACTTATTAAACATTTGAAACTACAGTTTTTGCTTTCAACTGCTGCCGATAACTTCAGTGTGTGTGGCTCTTGTAATGTTTTGGTTTAAGTTGTGCCAGTTGTTTCCACTGCCAGTAAAACTTATTCATCAGCATTCCATCAGACCCCATAACTGCTCCACCCCATTCACTTCCCTCCGTCTGCTGTCAAAATACTCAAAGCTCTCCTGTCTTTTATCCCTAATGTCCACTCAGATGTGATTCAGTGATGCTGCGATTGGACATTTGCTTAAATAATCCTCAAGTATGCTTAGAGTTACACTTTTGACCAATTTAAGATTCAGGCGGGCTCACAGTGTGGCCTACTGGAAACTACATTATAATACAGTGCCCTGTTCTTTGCAGACAGAACGTAGAAACCCTGCAGAAGGTGGCCGTTCGACCCATCGAGTCTACTCCGACAACAATCCCAGAGGCCTTATCCCTGTAACCCCATATATTTACCCCGATAATTCCTCTAACCTACACATACTGGGACACTAAAGGACAATTTAACATGGCCAATGTACCTAACCTGCACATCTTTGTGCATAAACACAAATTGTGCCTGCTTAAGCTAAACAAAATGAGTGATGTTCATTCCTCAAGGCAAGGCTGTGATCAGAGTTGAGCGACCTAGTTTAAATTTCAAATAATGCTTGGCAGTTAACTGTCTAGCACCATCAACTGGTTCATTCTTCACAGGAATGCCTCTACCAGACTCCACTTGCCAAGCAATCAGCACTCTTCTCACACACAATATATTTGTTAATTTCCCTTGCGTTGTAACCTTGTGAATGTCCTGGTGAGTGCAAGAATAAAAGCTTGAACAACAAATTTCGTTTTCAGCAACACAAGTTTTTTTATGACCAAATGACCATTTATCATAAAGCAGTGGGAAAAGAAGCCAGGACTGTTGGATGCCCCAGGCTCTACATCTCCTTCTAAACTCTGCCCCTCTATATCCAAGATCCTTCACCTTTAAGTAAACTTTATCACAGTTCATTTTAGTCACCAGTCAGTATGCTGTCTTTTTGTCTGATGACACTTTTGACACTTCAACAATGGGCTACAGTAGCACAGTGGTTAGCATTGCTGCCTCACAGCACCAGGGACCTGGGTTTAATTCCAGCCTAGGGTGACTGACAGTGTGGAGTTTGCACATTCTCCCCATGTCTGCTTGGATTTCCTCTGGGTGCTCCAGTTTCCTCCCATAGACCAGAGATGTGCAGATTAGGTAGATTGGCCAAGCTAAATTGTCCCTTAGCGTCAGGGGATTAGCAGGGTAAATACACAGGGTTACGGGGATAGGGCCTGGGTGGGATTGTTGTCGATGCAGGCTCAGTGGGTAAATGGCCTCCTTCTGCACTGTGGGATTCTTCTGCCCTATTCTCTATAAAAGTGATGTTGGCATGTGATTGTTTTACTATAATAAAACAATATTTTTCCTCCCTCCACTCACAGGCAAAGGCGATATGGCAATGTCAAACATCGTAGGCTCCAATGTATTTGATATGCTGTGTCTAGGCATACCCTGGTTTATTAAAACTGCATTTATTGACACATCACCTGCAAAAGTGAACAGCAATGGTATGACTTACACCACAGCTTCTCTCCTCCTTTCCATCATCTTCATATTTGTGGCGATTAAAGTCAATGGATGGAAACTAGATAAGAAGCTTGGAGCAACGTGTTTGTTTGCTTACATGGTTTTTCTCACTGTCTCCATCCTCAATGAACTGGGAATACTCGGCAACACTCTCATAAGGACTTGTGACTGAAGTGCAATTATTACAAATTTATAACCAAAGATGCTTTTTTAAATGATTTTTCCGTTTTTAATAATTTAACTTGGGTTGAGAACAAGTGCTATCAACTCCATCCCTTTTCCACTCAGGTCCCTGAACACAATCAATCTCCCAAATCTGTGCCCAGCTTTCCCAGAACTCACATTTCAACCAAGTCTCCACCTGATTGTCAGAATCAGTCATAGGTAACATAGGCTCTCATCTTTTTCTACCTGTCTGCGCCCTTTCAGTTAATCACACCTCACCTCCATTGTCCACCAGAGACTGACCTGGTTTAGTTCCATTCCTGCCCATCTGATGTTCACCGATGCCTATAAGCCTACATAGGCTTCAGTCCACCAGCATTCCAGATGTTAAATTCTCAGCCTTATTTAAAAATCCCTCATATCCAATCTCCTCTAATTCTAACCTTTGTGCCATTCCCACTTCCTTTGCCCCAAACCATCCTGCCTTCGTGCGAAAGCTTTGCTTTCCCACCCTAAATATCTCAAAGATGTTCCTTAAAACCTACCTCATTGACAAAAGCTTTTGATTGATCCATTCGAACGTGTCCACCTTTATAGTTGTCATTTTCTTTGTTTCCGCTCCTGTGAAGCAGTGTGGGATGTTTTACAGCAATGGTGCTATTAAAATGCATGCTGCAGTTGATTTAAACAGTTTACATCTTGCTCTGGACCATCTTGAATGAAGAATTTGAATGGAAGAGTCCGACTAAAGGGTTCCGAACAGATTCCAGACATGGTACACAAACCACAACATCACCTAGACAAGCATGAATCATTTTTTGAAAAAAGTCAATTCAAATAGTTTGTTAGAGATACCAGTAGTTTCTACGGGTGCAAGACTGAGATTTTGGGGTCACTGCTTCAAAATAAGGGGTCAGCCATTTAGGACAGAGACAAGGAAGAATGTTTTCCTGAGGGTTGAGAGACTTCTTCAAAAAGATGGCCAAGGTGGAGTCATTGAATATCTTTAAGGCAGAGGTAGATAAGACTCTTGGTAAGCAAGGGGGTAAAAGGTTATTGGAGTAGGCAAGAACGTGGAGTTGTGGTTAATGTGAGATTAGCCATCATCATGTTGAATGACGCAGCAAGTGGCCTACGCCTAATCCATATGTTTGGATGAAAATTAATTTTATACTTGCTTAAAGAGCTTTCACAATGTTAGCCAAAGGAAAAAAAATACTATGCACTGGAATGTAATAATATTCAGACCTGGGGGGATCCAGGAAAGTCACTGATATTTGGGAAAGAAGAACAGTTGGAGAACAAATATTGCTCCTGAAAATGAACAGTACAGAATTCATAATATTTTGCAAGATTCAAATGCGACTATTTTAAGGATTCATCACAAACAAAATGCAAGTATTCTATTGCTTTTTCTGGACATGAATGCAAAAACATTTAAATTTAATGAATTTAAAATGCGATGTTTGGTTACCTAACCCAAAGTAAAACAAGCTCTGAATAGCCAAGTTGTGACTTAGTTCTTCCACATTATTTAATCTATGTGTCGCAGCCTTGCTATTGTCTACATGACCTCGAGCAAAATGACGTTTTTTTTAAAAAGCTTACAAGCCTGGAGGCTCCCATTCTTCAGATACAAACACCTTTCACACCACAAAGCAGCCCATTCACTGTTTGGGTGATGTTTAATGGATTTGTCCACTTGTTTCTTTACTACCTCTGGAGTAGGAGTAAATATCAGGGGAGTAGGGAAAGCACCATTAAAATTAGACACCACAACATCACAATAAATTATTTGAGGCCAAATTAATGAAGTACATGCGTAAGTATTCTTTTGGTTAAATCCTCCAAGCAACAGTAAGAAATTATTCAGTATTTCAACCTGAAGGTGGACTTTGACACAGGCAGTTAATTCACAACTCCAAATCCTCCCTGAATTTTTGGCAAATTCTGCACTTTGTTTCAGCATAACTTCAGCTTGTTGAAGTCCCTTGTTTAGTTTAGGTAGAAATTACATTAAGTGGCAGATTTACTGATTAGTTATTGAAAATGAAGTACCAAAGTTTTCTTGTACATAGTAAGCAGGTAAACTCAGTGTATTAGAATTTAAATGCACTTATCGCGGAGATCCAAACAAACAACTAGTTTCACAGAATAACCGGCTTTTAACCTGAACTGACTGGTTCTTCAATGATACAAAAAATTACCATCTTCAGAAAGTATTTGTTTCAGTTGTTAAGAGCAGCTAATTCCACGCCAAGTTCACCAACTTTGGCCCCAACCAACAAGGTTAACATCTACATATAAAAGTTTAACACTCAACAATTAATTCAAAGTAACCCATATCAAAGCTTGTGGAGTGTCACATTGACACCAACATCGAGAGAAGCTATTCTGATGTGGGCTGGGCAAGAACTGAGCACATTGCACTTAAGTAGACAGCAACAACATGCAGCAAATTCAGTTAATTATCAAGAACGTAAGAGACCTGGTACTTCCCCAGCAAAGACCAGGCACTTTGAGACAATTTGGGGGGGAGGGGGCAGAAAGAGTGGCTTGAAGTTGTGCAATTAAATGTTGATTGGTTGGCTGCATGAATTAAAGTAGTAATTATGTAATGCCATAATAACACTAAATAAATTCTAGTTAACAGATTTTAGTAATAATTTAAGGTCAGACAATTTTAAGTCAGACAACATTTTATTAAAAACAGTTTACCATTCAAACAGAAGTGACCAGCGATGTGTTGTCTATTATATATATATAAAAAAAATCAGACATTGATAACAGAAATTATGTAAACATACAACAGTCTCAATATTCAATTACAAAGGTTGGCAATCTTTAAAATTACAGTATAGCTCACACAACATGTAAGCTTCCACTAAGCTGTTGGAAATCATTTTGGTACAAAACAAAAAGCAGAACAATAAAGCTAATCAGACATGCTGTGATTTTCTGTACATTGCATGGTTTTCATTCATGCGTTACGATCCATGCGCACATCTATCTCTCTCCCGCTGATCTTTGTGCCGTTCATCATTCTGCAGGCTTTCTCTGCCGCTTCTGGGGAATCAAAACGCACGGTCCCACAACCCTTGGACTTGCCATTTTCCATTTTTATTTCAGCAAACATTACGTGACCTAAAAGGCAACACAAGAAAATCAATTTTCCCATATCACCAGTGAGAACATTAGGGCAAAACAACAGGCCTAGGTAAACACTCACCACACTGACTGAACTTTTCCTTTAGCTTCTGCCATGTGAGATCGTATGGAAGCTGAAAACAAAAAGTATTTACAATTGTTACGTGTCTCTTCTCACATGAAAGGAAAAACTTTAAAAGTAAAAAGTTGCTGCTTACATTTCTTGCAAAAATCTGGCAGCCTCGAAACCCACTTCCACGGTCTCTTAATCCACTTCCCATGGATCCAGTGTTCAAGCTTCCATATCCACGATCCATATCCATACTCCTGTCGAGTCCTACTCCCATTCCAGTTCCCATCCGGTCAAGACTGGAACCCATGCGATCCATACCCATTGCCATGCCTCCTGCCATACTGTTCATAGCAGGCATTCCACCACCTATGGTGCAAAACAGATCAAAAAAGGCTTTTCAATAGCAGAGTCCACCATTTTAACAGTGATGTACCAAATTATCTTACATTCTGCCTTGGCTATGATAGCACTCTTGCTCCGGAGTCAGAAGCTTGCGGGTTCCAGCCCTCCAGAGTCTAGTACATAAGCTGGACTGGCTACATTAGTGCAGCAGCAACAGCGTAGCGTACTGTCAGAAGTCCAAGGCATCAGCTGCCATCTCAGTTAGGCATAAAAAGATCCTCCAGCACTACTTGAGAAGCGCAGAGGCAGTCACCTTGTCCTAGCCAATATTTATCCCTCAACCACCACCACATTAAATCTGGCTACCTCGTCACTGTTGTAATTTGCTGTGCACAAATTAGCTGCCACCTTTCCTTCATTACAACAGTGACTGCACTTAAGTATTTCGAGTGACTAAAGCACCTGGGGTGTTCAGAGGTTGTGAAAGACATTATGTGAATACAAATCTTTCCCATTTTAGCTAAACTAATTGTCAACCCAAATGTTTAAAACAAAATTTGTGCTGTTACCAATTCAAACACAGAAGTCTTTGGATTTTCAACAAGGTATCTCTAATGTGGCTACGAACACCACATTTACTAGAGATCAATTTTTCTTTCCAAGGACGTCTTTTTTGGTCCCTCGGCGTCAACAAGTGGTATTCCCAAGGATCTATTCTGGGCCCTCAACTTTTCACCAGATTTAACAGTGACTTGGACGAAGGCAGAGTTACGCATCTAAGTTCGCCGATAGGCAGTGCAGATGGAAGCAGGAAGTTGCAAAGGGATAGACATTTCAGTTTGTGGGCAAAAACTATGGCAAATGGAGTTCAATGTGAAGTCAACCACTTTGAACTCAAGAAAGATAAATCAGAGTATTTTCTAAATGGAGAGAAATAATAGAACCAGTGTGGGAGCAAATGTTTTGGGAGTGTGAAGTACACAAATTAAAATTCTGTTTAAGATTTAAAGAGGCTAACAGAGTGGTCTTTATCTTAAGGGGATCTGAATACAAAAGGGAAGGAAATGATGCTTCAGTTGTATAAATCCAGTTTCAGTAAATTCAGTTTGTATAAATGGTGGTTAGCACAGCTGCTTCACAGCGCCAGGGACCCGGGTTCGATTCCTGGCTTGGGTCACTGTCTGTGTGGAGTCTGCACATTCTCCCCATGTCTGCATGGGTTTCCTCCGGGTGCTCTGGTTTCCTAGCACATTTCGAAAGACATGCTGGTTAGGTGGATTGACCGTGCTAAATTCTCCCTCAGTGTACCCGAACAAGCGCCGGAGTGAGGCAACTAGGGGATTTTCACAGCAACTTCATTGCAGTGTTAATGTAAACCTACCTGTGACTAATAAATAAACTTTACTTTTTACTTTACTTCACCATGGTCAGACCCCAGTAATCAGTTTTGGGCACCACGATCTGAACCCCAATCTTAAAAGGTATATCTACTGCAGTGATGAGAACTTCCAGTTTTTGATTGAGTCATTTTAATCTTTCATTAGGATTCCAATTAGTGTTGAAAAGACAGCTTTCTGTAAACCTATCAACCATATGATGGTAACTGATACTCATATGTTAGGAACAAAAGGGATGTCAGGGAAAAAATCGGACCTCTCAGGGACAAAAGTGGGGAATTATGCTTGGAGCCCAAAGAAGTAGGGGAGATCCTAAATGAATACTTTGAGTCGGTATTCACAAAGGAGAGGGATGTGTTGACTGGGAGTGTCTCGGAGGGGAGTGTCGAACCGTTGGAGAAAATCTCCATTGCAAAGGAGGAAGTGTTAGGTTTGTTAGAGAATTTAAAGACTGACAAATCCCCAGGGCCTGATGGAATCTATCCAAGGCTGCTCAGGGAGACGAGAGATGAAATCGCTGGGCCTCTGACGCAAATCTTTGTCTCGTCACTGGACGCAGGTGAGGTCCCAGAGGATTGGAGGATAGCTAATGTGGTCCCGTTATTTAAGAAGGGTAGGAAGGATAGCCCGGGTAATTATAGGCCGGTGAGCTTGACGTCCGTGGTGGGGAAGTTGTTGGAGAAGATTCTTAGAGATAGGATGTATGCGCATTTAGAAAGGAATAAACTCATTAACGATGGTCAGCATGGTTTTGTGAGAGGGAGGTCATGCCTCACTAACCTGGTGGAGTTTTTTGAAGAAGTGACCAAAATGGTTGACGAAGGAAGGGCCGTGGATGTCGTCTATATGGACTTTAGTAAAGCGTTTGACAAAGTCCCTCATGGTAGGCTGGTGAAAAAGGTTGGATCTCATGGGATAAAGGGGGAGGTGGCTAGATGGGTGGAGAACTGGCTTGGTCACAGAAGACAGAGGGTGGTAGTGGAAGGGTCTTTTTCCGGCTGGAGGCCTGTGACTAGTGGTGTTCCGCAGGGCTCTGTATTGGGACCTCTGCTGTTTGTGATTTATATAAATGATCTGGAAGAAGGTGTAACTGGGGTGATCAGTAAGTTTGCGGACGACACAAAATTGGCAGGACTTGCAGATAGTGAGGAGCATTGTCAGAAGCTACAGAAGGATATAGATAGGCTGGAAATTTGGGCAAAGAAATGGCAGATGGAGTTCAATCCTGATAAATGCGAAGTGATGCATTTTGGTAGAAATAATGTAGGGAGGAGCTATACGATAAATGGCAGAACCATAAAGGGTGTAGATACGCAGAGGGACCTGGGTGTGCAAGTCCACAGATCCTTGAAAGTGACGTCACAGGTGGAGAAGAAGGCATATGGCATGCTTGCCTTTATAGGACGGGGCATAGAGTATAAAAGTTGGGGTCTGATGTTGCAGATGTATAGAACGTTGGTTCGGCCGCATCTGGAATACTGCGTCCAGTTCTGGTCGCCACACTACCAGAAGGACGTGGAGGCTTTGGAGAGAGTACAGAGGAGGTTTACCAGGATGTTACCTGGTATGGAGGGGCTTAGTTATGAGGAGAGATTGGGTAAACTGGGGTTGTTCTCCCTGGAAAGACGGAGGATGAGGGGAGACTTAATAGAGGTGTATAAAATTATGAAAGGCATAGATAGGGTGAACGGTGGGAAGCTTTTCCCCAGGTCGGTGGTGACGTTCACGAGGGGTCATAGGTTCAAGGTGAAGGGGGGGAGGATTAACACAGATATCAGACGGACATATTTTACACAGAGGGTGGTGGGGGCCTGGAATGCGCTGCCAGGCAAGGTGGTGGAGGCGGACACGCTGGGAACGTTTAAGACTTATCTAGACAGCCATATGAATGGAGTGGGAATGGAGGGATACAAAAGAATGGTCTAGTTTGGACCAGGGAGCGGCGCGGGCTTGGAGGGCCGAAGGGCCTGTTCCTGTGCTGTATTGTTCTTTGTTCTGATGGTTTTGTAAAGGCGATATCTTTACAAAGCCAGCACATGAGAAAGCTAGGACGGATTAGATTCTCATCCTGGATTCACCTAATTTCAGTGCAGAATATTTTGAATTGTCATAGTGTTGTTTATGTTAGCAGACCACCAAGCTAATTATCATAAAGATACCAAAATTCTCAGGCCTTTCCTCTCCATCCCAAACAATCTCCAAATTAGAGCATATTACTGTTTAATGGCCAATGCAAAAACAATCACAGCAGAAAGTGGTAATCTCCCAGTTCAAACAGTTTGAAAAACAACCTTCTGCTATCTCCAGATTGGAAGACCATTCAAAATGTTAAACGGGTGGTCACCCTATTATAGAAAGGATATTATTAAACTAGAAAGAGTGCATAAAAGATTTACTAGGATGCTACCGGGACTTGATGGATTGCGTTATAAGGAGAGGCTGAATAGACTGGGACTTTTTTTCTCTGGAGCGTAGGAGGCTGAGGGGTGACCTTATAGAGGAATATAAAATAATGAGGGGCATAGACAAGGTAGATAGTCAATATCTTTTCCAAAAGATATTGATAGAGTCTAAAACTAGAGGGCATAGTTTTAAGGGGAGAGGGGAGAGATACAAAAGTGTCCAGAGGGGCAATTTTTTCACACAGAGGGTGGCGAGTGTCTGGAACAAGCTGCCAGAGGTAGTAGTAGAGACGGGTACAATTTTATCTTTTAAAAAGCATTTAGATAGTTACATGGGTACAATGGGTATGGAGGGATATGGGCCAAATGCGGGCAATTGGGATTAGCCTAGGGGTTTTTAAAAAAAGGATGGCATGGACAAGTTGGGCTGAAGGGCCTGTTTCCATGCTGTAAACCTGTATGATTCTATGACTGCACAATTAGGAATCAAAACGTACCCAATCCAGATGGCATGGGGCCCATGCCAGTGGTGCCCATCGCACCTCCCATGCTTCCTGCAAGACCTCCACCCATTCCACCTCCTAAAGGAGAACAAAACCAATGAAAAACATTTATAGACAACTCGTTAACAGAGGTAGAGAATTTTCACATTAAGCAAAAGCGTTTAGACCAATTTGCAGCCACAAATGATAAGATCAAACTATTAAAATGCCTGGTTGTATTTCTCAATTCTTAAACTGGAATCACAATTGCCAAATAAGGTCAAAAGGAAGACGCCTTTACACAAGGTACTACAGCATTCATCTTAAGAGCAAAAGCTGTATTGTACATTTATCCTTCCAAATACACACTGCAAATAGTTAAGGCATTTCCTTCTCATTAGATTTCTACAGCAATCGTTTCACATGAGAAACGGGGACATGGCACAGACAGCAAAATCATAGAAACCCTCCAGCACAGAAAGAGGCCATTTGGCCCATCGAGTCTGCACCGACCACAATCCCACCCAGGCTCTACCCCCATATCCCAACATATTTACCCATGAATCCCTCTAACCTACGCATCTCAGGACACTAAGGGGCAATTTTAGCATGGCCAATCAACCTAACCTGCACATCTTTGGACTGTGGGAGGAAACCCACGCAGACACGAGGAGAATGTGCAAACTCCACACAGACAGTGGCCCAAGTCGGGAATCGAACCCAGGTCCCTGGGGCTGTGAAGCAGCAGTGCTAACCACTGTGCCACCGCGCCGCCCCGTGTTATTCAGGATGGTGAAGGAAAACAAGAAAAAACACTTGGAAAATTAATGTCATATTTCAGCTCCACAGAAGTGATATCCATGATTTCTTAAGATAGGCAGCGCATAAAAAGGAATTAGATGAAGGCTTAAATAACTTTACTTTGGTATCGAAACCAAACATTCTGACCAACGTCTGTCATTTTTCAAATGACTGGAGGTAATTTCTGCATTTGGTAAAATGAGATTAGTGTCAGGAAAAGGAACAAATGATTTTGGGTATGCAGTGTGATATCAAGTACCCTCCCATTCCCTACACCAACAATGCCCTTCAGCCCGGTTATGAAAATGACCTCTGCTGCATCAGCGTTGATGATTCTTCTCAAACCAACCAATGTTTAGGAGTAACAAATTTATTTCAGAAAGCCTTAAAATTAGCAACAAAATTCAATTTTTTGTGGCTTAAACTTCAAAAGAAATCAGAACCAATGTAAATTACACACAAATTAACGGACAAAGCTAAGTTTCTTTTAAAAATTGTCAGTTCAACAAAGATAAGTCTTCCAGTGCGTAGCTAACACATTTCCATAATATGCTGGTTTGTATTCACACGGGGCAGTGTTGTAAGGGCTGTTTGGTGTATCATTAAGAGGTCTGGAGACTTTTGTGGTTGAACATCAACTGTTCATTAACAACTCAAACTATACACATGTTCAAGGTACAGCCCTGCACGGGTGCCGTCTCCACGCAGGCTCCTTCTAGACTCAACACAGTCTACCATCATGTGATTCTCTACGTGCAACGTACAGTGGCACAGTCGTTAGCACTGCTGCTTCACAGCGCCAGGGACACAGGTTCGATTCCAGCCCTGGGTCACTGTCTGTGCGGAGTCTGCACATTCACCCTGGTGTCTGTGTGGGTTTCCTCCGGGTGCTCTGGTTTACTCCCACAGTTCAAAGATGTGCAGGCAATGCTAAATTGCCCCTAGTGTCAGGGGGACTAGCAGGATAAATACATTGAGTTATGGGGATCGGGCCCTGGTGGGATTGTCATTGGTGCAGGGATGATGGGCTGAAAGCCCTCCTTCTGCATTGTAAGGATTCTATATTGAAAACGAGCTGCAATTCAAGCAAAAAGTGATAAATAGGACAACAGTTCCGTGAAGCGGTCTACATTTTCGTAAATCAGGTAGAAATTTTCATTTTCCCATCATGCTACTCACCTCCATTTCATAACTGGGAGTTTGATTTTTTTTAAAATTTAAATATAAAATCGATTCAGGGTGTGAACAAAGAACAAAGAACAGTACAGCACAGGAAACAGGCCCTTCGGCCCTCCAAGCCTGTGCCGCTCCTTGGTCCAACTAGACCAATCGAGCGGCATGAAGTTCTCATTCTTGGATCCTTCAAAGACTGGTACTGAATGCTCAAACAAAAATAATGCAATCAAAACAATGCAATAACTTGCACGGTAGAAAAGAAGTGAGATTTTGAAAAAAATTTGTTCTCTCAAATGAGTCACAACAAAAAGAACATTTTAAATGGCACCTCTTTTCTTTAGTCTTAATTTTGGCAAACAATGTACACAGCTTACTATATATATCAAACAAAAATAAAGTGTCTTCACTTTCTTACCCATTCCTCCAAATGAGTCACCAAAGCCACGGTTCATTCCCATGTCACTTCTTCCAAAATCGCGATCGAAACTGCCTGCCATGCCAGTTGACCCCATTCCTGCACGGTACATGTCTGGAAAAAAAATACAGAAAAATTATATTCTGGTTTTGAAATGCAATACAGCAAAAAATATATATATACTTTTCAAAGTTGAGTCTGTGCAGAAAATAAAAAACTTCTGGCGGTTTTACCCATTTGTATAAATATTTTAAAGTTTTGTTTACAGAATGGTTTTCATACGCAAGAAAACCTTTGAGATATGGTTAGAGTTATATATTTAAGTTAAGTAACTGAGAGGGGTTAACCTTGCTCTTCATAATTACTCCCATGGAATCATGCAGCAGGACAATAGGTCCTTCATTCATCTGTTTCAGAAGTTAATCTTCTACAACGTAATCCAGTCTGATTTAGTGCTCCTCCAACATTCCTCCATAATGGGGTTGCTGGACAGTGAAGAGAAGCAGGTACCCATTTCTCTCTCAAAAAATAAACTCAAGGGCACCAAAACCACTTGGTGCACTCTCTTTAGTTAACTTTACACAAAACATTAACTCAACCGGGGATTTTCTCAGTTTATGTTTCAGATATTCAGTGCATAAACTCACTAAAACATTTGGGGAATGGCATAATGGAATTAGTTCTGATATTTATTAATGAGTACACCAACAGTAAGCCCAAGTGACTGCAACTACAATAAAGTTTAAATATATTGAAACACAGCAAATATTAAAATAAAACCTTTACCTCCTATGTTGCTTCCCATTCCAGTTACATTGCTGCCCATCCCTCCAATGGCGCTCATGTTGCTGCCCATTCCTCCCATATTTCCAGCCATTCCTCCCATGTTTCCCATTCCCGTGGCCATATTTCCTCTGAAGTCATCCATTGTGCCCATACCTGTGATAGAAAATAAAAAGGGTCACCAAACTTGGCAAGATAATAAAGCCTCAAAGCAAGCAGAGAGAGAAAAAAAATTACCTGCCATGCGACCCATATTTCCCATGCTTCCCATGTTTCCACCACCGTATCCTCCCATGTTATTCATTACGTCCATTCCACTGCTGAAACCACTGGGACCACTCATTCCTACAGGTGGGGGGGGGGGGGGGGGAGAAGAAGGAAGAGTCTTGCAATAAAAGATAAATAAACTTACACTTTAAAAACTTGGGGTTCTTAGGACAGAAAACTCACCTCCACCCATTCTATTCATTCCTCCATAGGCTGGCCCGTCCATCCCAATTCCTAAGACAAGAGGTTGATTAGTAATTATATGCTTATATTTAATTTAAATATGTTACACAGTATGGTAGGCAACATCATTCAAGCCTCATACCTCCAGATCCCATATTGCCCATTGCACTGTTCATATTCAGTTGATTTGCAGCAATAGGCTGGCCACCAGGTCCAAGTCCCATTCCAATACCTCCAAGCCCACCTTAAATCAAAACAGCAGGCATGAAATTGGTACAATAGAGGCACTATGCAAAGCAGCAAATTTATTCATGCCAGCTACTATCATAGAAAAGACATGTTCGGATATTATAGTATCAGACATTAGACTTACGAGGTAATTGTGGAGTCTTGTTATCCATGGAACGAAAGTCATCATGTGGAACAGATCTATCATCCTGTATTATAAAAAGGAATGTGTGTGTAACCAGAGAATTGATCTATTTCCAAACTCTTCCACATCATTGTTGTAATAATGCAATCAAATCTTACCATTTTCACATACATTGGTCTGTCAAACAAAAGCTGTCCGTTGAACATAGCTGTGAACAAGTTAAGGACAAGTGACAAGCTGACAGTACCTAATTCTGTACAAGAATCTCTTGTTATTTAAGAGAAACATAAATTGCAAAGGGATGTGTCTATTATAAAAACTCCAATAAATGTACATTACTTGTACACAATTTTCAAAGATTTTATCTGGCAGATACATCAAACCAGGATCTGGAACAAGTTACTTCACCTGTCAAGACTGATCATTTCACATCAATTGTATTTGGTACCTTCAATCATGCGGTCCTAACCAGATATCTGCCCAATTATACAAATTAGCACTTGTGATCCAAGATAAACAAGGGTTGGGCAATAAAAAGGGCCTTTAACGTCACATAGAATTTAGGGGGAAAAAAAAGCAAAAACAAATTGGAACAGAACGTGCAAACTCCAGAGATAGTGACCCAAGCTGGGAATCGGACCTGGGTCCCTGGCGCTGTGAGGCAGCAGTGCTAACCACTGTGCCGCCCAGCAGTAGACAATGATGCCCACGTTAGAAAATTCTAGGTCTCTATTTGAATTCCACCGTAACATCTAAAAATAATCAAGGTTCCATTAAATTGCAAATTCAGAAATTTCGAACATTTTCTTCAAAGATATTCGCAAAGCACGTTATCTTAAACCATGAGTGCGGGGGAAAAGATACAAATAGCTTGAACGGCTTCAAGAGACTGTTCAAAAATCACAGTTCCTAGCCCACGACTCTTGCCATCCTTATCTTCTTTGATATCTGCACGTTTTACTGTCCCAGCCATGGAAAATACTTCTTTCAGCTTCTTCCAACCCACTTTAAAGTCAAGCTAAACACAAAGGGAGGCAGTTAAAAAGAAGTTCAAAACAGCACAATAGTCTTTCAATTTCCCCCCCCTCCCCCCCCCAAGGGAAATGTGGAAAAATTATACTCACATTAGCAACAAACACAGTTGGTAAAAGTCTTCCAGCCTGCAGAGCAGTGAGAATCTCAGGGGGGATATTTGGGTTGTTGACAAGATTTGGTGGCAAATTAACAATTGGTGTACCCATGTCTGGCCCAGCTCCACCAGGGTATGAGCCACCACCAACACGCTGCATAGCCCTCCGGGCATGTTCTCCATCAGCATCCTGTAAGATATAAGACATTAAAACCAATAAAATTGCACACCCCATGAAAAAAAAAATACATAAGCACTAAATTTTCATTTCTAACTCAGTGTTCATTTGAAGCAGAGGCCACTTGATCATGCTCAGTTTTTTCCCCCCCCAATTAAAATGGGAATGTGTGTTAAAAGATGATCTGATTGGGGTGCGTTTCTGGACATTGGAGGGTATAGCCAGGCAGTGAGAATGTTCCTTCTAATTTCCCTTTGCTGTGCTGACCTCATTAAGATGGCTGCATGAACACCCTTGCACATGTCTTAAAGGGCTCCCTTCTTGTGTGTGGCTGTTTGTCCCCTGCACCGTGTGCAACTTAAAGGGAGGAAGAGGTGAAATTGTTCAAAGATGGAAAACAGATATTTACTTATGTAGCAGAACATTACCACAGGGTTACCAAAATTCAGTCATTCTGCTGCTTTGGATGCTTAACGACTATCTAGTTTTCGCACTAAAATATAGTTCCAAATCCTTTCAATTTGGAAGGGTCAAACCGCAAAGACATTATGAAAAGCAATCGCAGGTTGCTTAACCAATTTAATAAGTTAAAACTCTGAAATTGTCAACAGTAGAAATAAAAACTGCAAATGTTTAAATACTCAGGTTAGCCAGCACCTATGGAGAAAGCATACACAATGTTTCAGGTACAAGTCTACATCAGAACAGTTCTGTTAACTTATCTACTCACCCCAGATGCTGACTAACCTGCTGAATGTTTTTAGCATTTTACTTTTGATCTTGCATTATCCACAGCTTTAGACAAAAATATCCCTCAATTACATTAGACCACTGAATCAATCACAGAACAGTTTAAACCAGTCCCGTCTACATCATCAGACAATTGCATTTCTCAATATCAAACTACTGTGCCATTCACGCGAGTTATTTAAAATGTTTCTCTCCATAAATTATAACAAGAACTGCCAGTAAACTATCAAGGACCTAGCCTGCCTGTAAGCAAATGCCAAACAAAGAAACAGTGAAGAGTTAGTTGTTAAATGTTTCTCGGGAACAATGCATCTGAAGTCATCCACGTTTCAACATAATCTAGGCACGAACTGTCCTCATCACACAGTCGATATGCTCTTTGACGCAACATTCCCGACTGATAAAGTCCATGCATTCCTGTATTACTAATGTCTACGACCGTGTCCTGTAATGATGGATCCCAAATCAAAAATTTAATGTAGACATTTTTTTATTACAGTGCCATTCCCTGTTCCCAAAAATCTCTGCACCCTTATTTTAGAGAAAATGTTTTCATTAGTTGCAATCCAACTTCAAAGATAGCAACAGGATATGTGGGGCCCTAGTGAAAGGTGGAACTAACAATGTATTTCCTTAACCAGTGAATTTAAGATAAATGTAACCAAATAAAACAACACAAATTTAATATGCTAGCACCTCTGACAAACTTGCCAAGGGCGGGGTAAGCTCCAAAAGGGTTTTGGGATAGTTTGTTTCATGTCTGTTACAAAAACTTTATTATTGCACTATCTTTGAAATACATGAATTCCAATATTGCTCCTGAGCTGTACGCGAGGGCAGACTTACATGTGATCCTCTTTCTGACAAATGCCATGAATCCACCAGGCCCAGAGACTCTCATCAGCCCAAAGCATTGTCATGCCACTGTTTCCCAAATATCTAACTCAAGTGCAGACTAATCAGGACCTATACAATAGTATGGGGTTCCCACATACTTATTCCATCACTTCCTTTACTCCAGGAAGCTTTGTGGGTCATATATGTAATTTATTTTCCCTCTTAAGCAATGGCTGAAAAAAAAGGATGCATTTTCACACAAAAGCATTCCTGATTCCTGTGGGTGTATCATTGAGGAGCCAAACCCTCTATTTACTTGTGGGTGTGAACGTAACTAATCTTGCCAGCCTTTGTACAATTCAGTCTAGAAAAGGCAACTCCCTGGTTTGATACTCAAATCATTTTTTTTTGCACTTTAACCTTAGACATTAACACTGCAATCAAAATGCACAACCTCAAAACCGCGCATACAAATTGTTTTGTATCGTGTTAGAAATGACGTAAACTTATCTATTAAACAACTGGACTTTCACTATTCAAGCAATGTTGTAATGGATTGGATCATCTTGCAGCATGCCTCATTTTTTCTCTGTGGCCTAATTTGCTGGAAGTATGGGATTATAATCATAGAAATCATAGAAACCCTACAGTACAGAAAGAGGCCATTCGGCCCATTGAGTCTGCACCGACCACAATCCCACCCAGGCTCTACCCCCATATCCCTACATATTTTACCCGCTAATCCCTCTAATCTACACACCCCAGGACACTAAGGGGCAATTTTAGCATGGCCAATCAACCTAACCCGCACATCTTTGGACTGTGGGGGGAAACCGGAGCACCCGGAGGAAACCCACGAGGAGAACGTGCAAACTCCACACAGACAGTGACCCAAGCCGGGAATCGAACCCAGGTCCCTGGAGCTGTGAAGCAGCAGTGCTAACCACTGTGCTACCGTGCCGCCCCTAATGTGGAGATGCCAGCGTTGGACTGGGGTAAACACAGTAAGGAGTCTAACAACACCAGGTTAAAGTCCAACAGGTTGTTGGAACCTGTTGGACTTTAATCTGGTGTTGTTAGACTCCTTACAGTATGGGATTATAACAGGGTGGAAGATAGCAACAGGATATCTGGGGCCCTAGTGAAAGGTGGAACTAACAATGTATTTCCTTAACCAGTGAATTTAAGGAGAGAGAGAGAAATTGGACATAAGAACATAAGAAATAGGAGCAGGAGTAGGCCACCTAGCCCCTTGAGCCTGCCCCGCCATTCAGTAAGATCATGGCTGATCTGAAGTGGATCAGTTCCACTTACCTGCCTGATCCCTATAACCCCCAATTCCCTTACCGAACAGGAATCCATCTATCCGTGATTTAAACATATTCAACGAGGTAGCCTCCACCACTTCAGTGGGCAGAGAATTCCAGTCAACTCAGAACAAGGACAGATTAGAATCCAATCAGGCACAGAAAGAGAAATAAAGAGGAAAAGAAAGACTAGATTGAGAGAGAAAATGATAGGAAGAGCAAGATTTTTATTAATTTTTATTTTTATTGGTTAATCTTAATTTACAATCTGAAGGAACAAAACTCCACAATCTGCATTGTTCCATTTCTAGGTCAAGGGGATGATGACAATTATAGTATTGTTAAGGTTACTCAAGCCTACCAGATTTAACTTTGTCTAAACTTAATAGCCAATTAACAAGCAAATCCAGCAAAATGGCTATGGCCACAATGTTGTTTAGACAAAGCAAACGAGTTGTAAATGAAGCTGTGGTCATGTTAAAGGGAAAACGCAGGCGTATTATCCTGTTTTTAAAAAAAACTCAGATTTGTTTTTTAGTTTTGCAATTTTCTACACAGGTTTCCTGATCATTTATCTAACTTGGCGTTGGTGGAATACTGCACTGTGGAAATTGGTTGACTACACCAATGATCACACAACATGTCATGTTATCGACTGCGACTGAGGACATTGACTCAGCATCTTGCATCTCAGGAAAAGGCCCTTCACCCATCATGCCTGCACCAGCCATCAAGCATCTATCTATTCTAGCCATTTTCCAACACTTGCTCTGTAACCTTCTATTATGTGATAGTGTTTCAAGTGCTCATCATGAAAGACGAGTTCTTTGATGACACTGCATGACATATGCAAAACAAGCTTTGAGCTTCATTTTTGCCATCCGTCCCCCACTACCCAACATTGTTACTGAAATTGAAATGCCATTTTGACAGGAAAAAAAACATGGAAAACCATGAAAATCTGACATGGTCAATTCAAATATTGAGATTTTATCAAGTAAATAAATGACAGTTGCCCACTTCCCCACCATACCTCATTATATTTGAATGGATAAGCGGTAAGCATAAACAACCATTTTGTTATATTTTGTCCAAACACCCCCCCCCATCCCTCCAATTTACATTACCATAGCAGATGTATGCTTGTAACTGCATAAATGAGAAACGTTTAGTTCAAATACAAGTTGCTAGAACCGGTTCACCAAGAACTAGAGAAATGACTTACTACTCACCTCTTTTATATTCAGTGGTCTTCCACCAAGATCATATTTGTTCATAACATCTAAAGCTTTTGAAACTAAATCTTCAGTTTTGAATTCCACAACACTGTAGATTTCAATGGAAAATACTTTGTTTAAAAAACAGGAATTTATTTCAATCTATTCTAAAAGGTACAACAGTGAGTCTCAATTAAATGAGAATCAGTCCATGCATCTTGCACTGATTGCTATCGATATAACCTGTCCACCAAGTAACATTTTATGCTACAGTGAGTTTCCTCACTAAAATGTTCTTCTTAATCAGCAATTAGGCTAGTTCTTCTCAAAATTCCAAATTATAAGTCATGGGAATTCTGTTCATATAGTTGCAATGCTAATAAGCAATATTTTCTTGAAATAAATATTCTGAATACTGGGTAAGATTGCCCAAATACATAAGCAACTGTATGTCCCCCTTTACTTTCCAAATATTAATGGACTCTAATCAACAAGGATGTGCAAGATCATACAGCTCAGTAAAATACTAGAATTTTTTACAGGATTCTATTTGCATAATACAAAATGTATCTTTGATTTTTAAATAACAAAGCAATGCAGTATCAATTGCAAATTGTTCTCAGCTGTGAATCCTATATTCTTGTAACACACTAAATACTGACCAGTTTCTGACCCTGAGAATGGCTGCGGGACGGGAAAGGCCCATGTAAATTTGCCTGATCTTCCTGGTGACTGATTATAGCAAACTGAATCCAGCAAGTTTAAAATGAGACAGTTAGCCAGTGCATGCAGTCCGTACCTTGAAAGTAGCAGCACATGCACCCCTCTGAAACCAAAATAAAAGCCGCCACTCAAAATACCTATGACCTAAATATGGCAACTGGAATTTTCATTGGAAGGTTAATACAACTGAATGCATAGTTCTTTTTAGTATGATGCACCCTTAAATCAAAAATGAATTATTCCAAGATACAGAAATGTTGTGTTTCAACAGACTTTTCATTTCCCTTTTAACAACTGAACATTAATTATGGATAGAGAGTTACTTACCCACAACCCTAAAGTCAGATGACAAGCAATGCAAAGGGGAAGAAGAAAAAATAGTTTAGTACATGAAGTTACACAATTTTCTTTAATGTTTTATTTTATTTACTACTATATGCAGGAAAAGGATTCGCAAAAGAACTACTGTAATTATATATAACAGGCCCTTGCTGCATCTACCTCCTATATTTTAGGATTACTTTTCTGTAAAAGCAAGCAATGCATTACAACTTGTTTATAGTAACACCAGTCCAATCAATTAAACATGAAAATATCCACTGCAGGCCTGCAGATTATCCCTTTCTTAATGCCAGACAACACAATCAAACTCCAGCATAAAGCAGAGTTGGCAAGTAAATACAAGGGCATCCCAGCTAACAAACACCTTAAATTGAGCTACCTGTACTAAACAATAAATTAAAAAAATAAAACTGCTGAGGACCTTATGAACCCCCGAGCAGATTTTCCCACTTACCCTTGACTTTCCTTCAGCATCCTTAAAGAGTTCCACGTATATAACATCACCAACTACATGAGATATACAGAGGGGAAATACCAAAAACAATGCATTTAAAAGACCACACACTTACTTCACTGTTGCCGCTTACACAACACTACAGAGGAACAACCCATTATTCACCAACAATCAACACCAGACCAGCACACCTCCTAGTAATTACAATACATAACAATTTTTTAAAAATGAAAAAAAAAATCAACATTTTACCCAAAGATTTGTCACCTGCAGCATCCGAATCAGATTCAAACAACATTTACCATCATATAGCAACTATTTAAACAGATTTGGCCTGTATGATATAGTTGGTGAACAAATAACAAATGTTGTTACTACCATTTAATAAACAATCCAACATTGCTAAAACAAGATACATTTTCCTATCAAAGCCAACTTTGTGGCAGTCAAAATACACTGTTTTAAGGTGACAAAGCTTACAACCCTGGATGTGTAAAGTCACAAATACATAAACACAATACTGCAATGAAAATGCTTATTGCACAACACACAAGCAATAATTCAGCCATATCATGGCATAAAAATCTAAATCCAAATCCAAGACATTGAGCTTCACAATTAAACTTTGTGTCACCTTACAACAGATGCAGAAATCAAAAGTTACAGACATTGTACTTAGCACAAGTTCATTTTAAGCTCCAGTAATTGGCTCAATAGTAAAGACAGTATAAATAACGATACTTGGAACCAATGTCCATCTTACTTAGTACGGATGATAAAGGAAGTAAAACAACTTCCAGTTTCCTCCTATGACTTAAAGGCAAGCATCAGTAATTTTCTACATTTTCTCTTCCAGATGCAATTTCCTTTCACCAGAAAAACCTACATTGCCATGTTCACAATAAGGAAATTTCACTTTCTATGTATTTAGAAGTTACAATGCTCAACCATCAATTATAGGACTTCAATAATCCATCCCGAGGCCTAACAAAGCCAAAATTAGACAAATGGCTGCGAACAGAACAAATCCTTATTAGGAAGGCCTTTACACTGTTTGATGCTTTGTCTCAAATGCCTACACGGCTCTGCTAGATAGTCTCAAATTGCTCTTGGTCATTCATCTACTCATAAATCAGATTGTACAAAATATGAAAAATATGCACTATTTTGGATAATAATAAAAAAGGTTTTGAAAATTTGTAAAATTTAAGTTGTACTCATCCATAATAATCAAACGGTTTGATAATTTACCAGCACCCAAAATCAGAACAATTGCAGCGAACTGCAATAACATCAAGTCTTCGTATAATGTTAATTACCTACCGTAGGTGCAATTTCTTATATATTCACTAATAGTTCATCCCCAAAAAACTGTTATAGTACTAAGAGGACATATCAGAAATACTGTCCCTCAAGAGGTTCGTTCATGCTTTCATCAGGTGCTCTACCAAAACATATACACATTTATTCAACATGTGGTTACATCCTAGGGTCCTGAAAAATTCTAAGTAACAAAAAAGGGTTTGTATAGTTTTAATGACAGTAGGGAAATAGGGAAAGAAGCTTTGCATGTGGGGCTGAATAAAAACCAAAGGAATCCAAAATTGATCCTCACATTTGACTCCAGAAATACAGTACACAAAAGCTATTGGAAATCATTTGTATATAGGCAAATCTGAACTGACTATTGTAAAATAGCCATCAAATCAAGGACATTAACGGAGCATGGAAGTTACTTGAAGGACCTGCCAACAGCAAGTGTCACACCTGACTGGGCACCAACTTTCTTGAACAGCCAGGTCTCATGCTTATGCTTGCCAACAGCCAAATTACCAAAAATTGCTTCATCACAAGATTGTCAAGGATGCCATTGAGGAGGAAAACTTTACCCAGAAAAAAAAAAACCATAATCCTACACATTCACTTCCTTTCCGTGCACAAGCATCAACTTTCTTTCAGTACAGGAATGAAATTTGGAAACATGATTTCCCAAGATAAAAATAAAACACGTCGGATGTAATCCTATCAGCTCAAGTATGATAAGGCAGTTTAGTGAAGCTCAACAATCTGGAATATTAATAAGTTGACAGCACTAAATGAGAAACTAAATTCCAAAGACAGATGGACATGGCATGCAGAGATTCGTAGGCTGCAGCGGTTCACGAAAGCTTTCTCAAGGGCAATAAACGCTGGCCTAGCCAGTAATGCGCATATCTCATGAAAGAATATTAAAACAAACAACCAAGTCTTTCACTAGAGGTAGGCAATGGACAGCGTAACAAGGAAATTGCTAAGCAAACAAGCTCCCATTATGCAGCAATTAGATAAATGCTTTATCTTGTGACAAATTATGGCAACCTACAGCTTTAAAAAAAATGAAAAGGCACCTCGACCTTTCCTGTTTTTGCTCACAGTTTAAGTGGTACACACTACGGAGTTGTAATTAAAACATCAGACAAAAACAATTCAAATTAAATTTGTAGATAGATCCACAGAATACAAGTATATGATTCCAAGAGTTTCCACTGCTGGGATGTGTGTGTGTGTGTGGTGTCGCTGAATTATACCCAATCGCTATGCAGCTGGGAACAAAATGCTCTCTTTAGTTTTGCGGATGCAATTTCTTCGAGTGACCGTACATCAAACTGTTTTTAAATATGATGTGGAGATGCCGGCGTTGGGCTGGGGCGGGCACGGTAAGAAGTCTCACAACACCAGGCTAAAGTCCAACAGGTTTATTTGGCATCACTGGTGATATTTATTTGGTGACACCAAATAAACCTGCTGGACTTTAACCTGGTGTTGAGAGACTTCTTACTGTTTTTAAAATACATTTGTCTTCCAACCTCTTGGGTGCGTTATCCGATCTGTAATGGTATTACTATCTTGAACCTTTTCATAGGATTCCAGAATCTTTAGGTCCAAATTGCACAAGCAATTCATTTTTGGGGTTACCACAGAATTATATCCAAAACTCCATTTGCTAGAATGAATATAGGCTCTCTTTGGTTATGCAGTGATGGGACTCCAAAGTATTTGATGAAGCTCAGGCTCTATAAATTTATGCACCCCCCCCCCCCCCCCCCCGCCCCACTCCAAAAAAAAAGTTGCTGGAATCCAGATATTCAGAAAATTCATACCATTCCAAGAAATTGACTCTGATCATTTTCAGAGAGGACTAGGACAAGAAAGACTTCAAACAAAGTGAAAGAGAGTATAGACTTCATCATACTCCCTCTCCAAAAAAAACCTTGCTCCAAATGATTCAAAAGTAATCCACTGCAATCTACAACAGCAATGGGATGGTGATGACAGCAATAAAAAAACACAGAGATGCCACTCCTTTGCATGTCTCGTGTCAACCCTCCTTGGCCAAAAAAAACCCTGCTGTCTTTTGAAAAAAAAAAGCAGCACAAGTTTGTTCCAGAGCCATATTTTGGAAGCCATCAGCATAATTTCCATGCTTTTTAAAAGGTTTTCAGAACAGCCTGCATCACAAGAGACATCGCAACAACAAACAACTTGTATTTACATAATGTCCCCAAAGAGAAGCTCTCCAGGTGGCTGTTTTTCAATCCCACAGAGAATATTTTTGCTACACAAATATCCTAGAGCTGCAGCTCTTCAGGTGTCATGTGGGCCTGATATTTTTTATGCTGTGTTTTTGCAAGACAGAACGGACTAGAAAATCCTTGTCTGTACATCAAAAGTCATGGTGTGGAGATGCCGGCGTTGGACTGGGGTAAACACAGTAAGAAGTTTAACAACACCAGGTTAAAGTCCAACAGGTTTATTTGGTAGCAAAAGCCACACAAACTTTCGGAGCCCCAAGCCCCTTCTTCAGGATCACCTTCTTCAAGATCACCTGAAGGGGCTTGGGGCTCCGAAAGCTTGTGTGGCTTTTGCTACCAAATAAATCTGTTGGACTTTAACCTGGTGTTGTTAAACTTCTTACCATCAAAAGTGTGGCAGACTATTAGAAATTCTTCAAACATTATTATAGAATCCCTACAGGGCATGAGGCCATTTGGCCCATCAACTTGCAAAGCATAGGCTATTGGAAAAATTAAAGCACATGAAGTAAGCATGATGCGGAGCTCTTAAAACACTTTCTCTTTTGTTCCACCCCACTATAAGATAACAATTCTCATTTTTATGCACGGTTAATTTACTACAGATTGGACCAAATAAAATATTGCGTACATTTGTTTCAAAGCAAAAGATCAGCTTTAAGATCTGTCCTGCATACTATGTTTCACATAAGGCAAACGTTTTGAGGCCAAATTCAAAGCACAGAATATGATGCCAGGAGTACTGTTTACAGAAGATGAATATAGAAGGTTTTGCTTCAATTTTATTTATGCTTGCACTTTTGTGTTCCCGTTTACTATGTCTTCAGTAAAATTAAACAGAACCCTAAAGTATTAAAATATGGATTTGTTTTGGAAAGCATTGTTATTCATGTATGAAAACTGCTTCCATAAGTTACCTTTTTCTCGCATAAGGTCTTTAATCACTTGCCACTTTGTATCATATGGAATGTTGCTAATAAACACTCGGTTACGATTAGAACCCTTCTTGTCTCCATTTGTCGTCCTCTCTTTCAAATATGGATGAAATCTACTAGACTTCTTGTTTCCTGTGGATTTTTCCTTCAAACTTGAAGTCTCGTCTTTTGAAGGCTCATCCTCTTCACTAGGTATTAAAGAAAAATACGTTAACTTTCATACAACAGTAAATCAAATCTTCTAAAAAAGGAGCAATTTGTCTGAAAATTCCAACACAATATCAGCACCTTCCAACCCGATAACAACCAGATATTTTAATAGGATTTATAATTGAAAAATTACACATTAAACAAACTTCACCATGTTCTGTGCATTATATAGTTCCTTCCCCCCAAAAAGCAGAGTCTAGACCATGAATCAATTTTGTGATTAGTGAGTTAGCTGCGTGAGCCAGCCCTTGCTTGCACCTCATCATCCTCCCTCGTTTAGGTGAATTGGTCATGATAAGTTCTCCCTCAGTGTACCCGAACAGGCGCCGGACTGTGGCGACCAGGGATTTTCAGTCACTTCATTGCAGTGTGAATGTAAGCCTACTTGTGACTAATAAATAAATAAACTTAACTTTATTACAGATTTTAAAAGCATGGAACACACGAAGTAGGGACAGACATAGGTCAGACTCCTTTCAAGTCTGATCCATCATTCTATAAGATCATGGCTGACTGCCTCCCCAACTCCACCTTTCCCCACTACCTTGCGATTCTGCTTCCAAATATCTACCAACGTCTGTCTTGAATATATTCAAAGACTGAGCGTCCCCAGATGAGGAAAAAAGTTCCAACAACCCCAAGTGAAGAAATTGCTCTTCATCTCAGTCCTAAATGGTTAATTCTTTATTTTGAATGCACACCTAGTTCAAAATTTGTAACCGAGGGAAACATCCTTCAAAAATCAACTCTTTTGAGCCCATTAAATATTTTATATTGCCTTATCAATCTTTCAAACTCCAGATAATATATCTAAGATCTACTCAATCACTCATCATCCCAAGTATCAGTCTAGTCAACCTACAATGCACTCCTGAGGCAAGTATATCTCTCTCCACGGATGCTACAAGAACTGCCGAGTTTTTTCAATATTTTCTGGTTTTATTTCAGATTCCCAGCATCTGCAGTATTTTGCTTTTATGCAAGTATATATTAGAGTCCAAAATGTACATGGTGCTCCAGGTATGGTCTCACCAAGATCTTAGTAACTGCAGCAGTACTTTACTCTTATACTGTACTTCCTTAATAATAAAACCAAATATACCATATGCTCTGATTTTGTCCAATTAAATATTGCAAGACTAAAACTAGGGGTTTTGGTCTCCACTCCAAATCCTGTTCCATAACTACCGACTCCATCCCACTCTCTGGCAATAGTCTGAGATTAAGAGGCTTCTTGTGACCTGTCACATTTGACTCAGATGAGCTTGCAACTTCATACTTGTGCCCATGATAGAATCATATTTTCTCACCTCTGTCTCAGCTTGTCCACTGCTGAAATTCTCATCCATGTCATCGTAGTCTCTAGACTTCACGATTTCAATGCACTATTGGGTGGTCTCCCACACTTGACCCTTTGTAAAATTGTGCTGCCTGTGTTAACTCTCAGCAATGTCCATTCCGCTATCAGCCATGTGCTTGCTGACCTACATTAGGTTGCAGCCAATCAATGTCTGGTTTTAAAAATTCTCATCTTTGTTTGCAAATCCTTCTATGACCTTGTCCCTCCCTATCTCTATAATTCTCTTCAACCTCACAAGATAACCTGCGCTCAAATTTTAGCCTCATGCATTCACCATCATAATTGCTTCACTATAGGTGGCCATGTCTCGGTTCCAAGCTCTCCACATCATGTTGCTCCTTTAAAAGTCCTTAAAACCTACCTCTTTGACAAGGGTTTTTGGCTATATGACCTATAATCTCCTTTGTGACTGTCATACATTGTTTTATAATGCTCCTTTGAGGCCTCTTGGGAAGTTTTATACTGAATTTGCTTAAATAAATAGGTTATTAATTGCATCCTGTACCTGCATATTGAAACTGTATCCATTTGATTTTCTAATTGCTTACTATAGCTGCATGTGTCTACCATAAGCAAATAGAAGAGCCAAAGTGAACTAAGGAACCTATTATTTTAAAAATGTTTAGAAAGAACGTTCAAAAGAATTGTAACCCAAAATACCAGAACTCTTATTTTTGAATAAAGCTTGTTGAGTAAATTCCTTGCCACAGATAGATTGTACAACACTCACATCCCAGCAGGTGTTTTTAAGGGAAGGAAAGGGAACACGAAAAGCAGTGGTACGGAAGACCTGGACACGAGTGGTCCTCTCCTATGTTTCTTCGACACAATACAGTAAGTCCAATTGAAACGCCAAATGTCTTTATCACAATGACAAACTTATCTTGGGGTTGTTGGTTGTGAGAAAAGAGAGAACGCCACTCTACATGATAATATAGGAATTCCCAATATGCGCCTGACAGACCCTCAATTTAATTTCTTGACCCATCAACGGCATTTACAGCAGGTCTACAGCCTGGATTATCCTGGAACAGGGCTAGAAGGCACAACCTTCTGACTCAATATTGCTGATACCTGAATTAAACAATAATCTTGCAGTCTGGGTTGTAGGAGAGCTAAATGGATGGAGAGACAGTCACCGTTAGCAGTCTCTAACAGTAGCTCTTGTGTCTCGTGAAAAAATGGGTCCTGGACACCACAGGTCAGCATTATAAATATCGCATGCAAACCACTGACTCATTATCAATGAGAAATCAAACGGTGTTCATCTAATTAGTTTGCCATCAGTCCCAGACTGAGAAACAAACCGAGGAAACAAGTAGTCAGAAGGATGTCGCTCAGTTTGCTCAGCTCATCCATACTAAATTAGTTGGTCTGGTAGGATGCTGGAATTGGAATTATACCTTGAACGTTTAATATTATTGAGTAAAATCTGGAAGCAATGAAATGTATAAAATATAATTAATTAGCAGCTTGCTGCTTCAGGACTTTATCATTAACTAACTTGCGAATTACTATTTTTTAAAAAAATAATTGTTTACTCCGTCCTTAAAGTTACAGAGCCAATGCTCAGAGTGGACCAGCAAACCCAAATCCATTCATTCCTTGCTTGCTCCAAAAACCTAATTCAAAATCCAAATGAATCCAATTCATGATCCCCAGAAGAGACAAACAAAATCCAAGCTCACATGATGAGGCATTGCACCCCATTTTGGGCTTGATCTTAGCCTTTTTTTTTGCTAACTTTTGGTACTTTTATTCCAACCAAAAAACCCAATTCAAATTGAATCCAATCCATGGTCCCCACGTAAAAGACAAATAAGATCCACAGTGACAAGATGAGACATTGCACTCCATCTTGGGCTTGCTCAAACAAGATCCAAGCTGATAGGATGAGGCATTGCACCCCATTCCTGGCTTGATCTGACGCTTCACCTTATAGCTAAAAGGCCAAGGTGGCTTTGAAAAATTGCACGTAAAGCCTCATTGGCTACCCTGATCCTTTACTCAACCCTAGCCTAGGCAAACCAGGCGATGGCACATTCCAAGTTCAATGGGCTAGCCTCGTCACCTGCTTGATCATGATTTCATCCCTGCCAGGTAAGTATGATCTGAGACAAAAACAGAAAATGCTGCAAAATCTCAGTATGTCTGACAGCATCTGTGGAGAGAGAATAGAGCCAATGTTTCGAGTCTGGATGACCCTTCCTCAGAGCAGAGTAAAAAGTATGATCTGAGCCATGGCTTTCTGGAAAAGATGCAATGCTTGAAAGACAACAGAGGCCGTGTGAGGGCTGAAATCATAAGTTGGATCCAACTGGCAATCTTTCCTCTTGCAGATAAGTTACTGTACCAGACAGACTGAATTCGCACTAGGATCTTTTCCACATTTAACCGTAGGGAATAAATGTTCTCTCTCTGAGCAGTGTTACTGTACAATAGAAGTGCCTCTACAAACAGGCGGAATGTTTTATTTCCAATGGGCAGTTTTGTTCTCCAATGACCATACTCGCATTTGTAAAACGGTTGCCAAGTCCCACGTGGGCATTTTCTTTGTTAGATGTACAATGACGGAACAATCAGGGCAATTTGCCCACGATACGGGGAGAGGGAAAAAAAGGTACAAGAATAAAAAGGAAAACGTTTTAGACCACGGTAAATGTCACATATTTAGATCCAAGCCGAGTGAGTGATATCTAATCCAAGGAGTATAAATCTTCCCACTTACACTGAGGGCTGCAGAGAGGAGCAGTTATTTTAATTGTTTTGAAACCACGAATGGGTAAGTTTCCCCCAAGGGTATGAGTAAAACTCCCTCCCACCCCCCACAACAAGCCATGAATACATTTCAAAACGGTAGCGGCTTTCACCTCAAAAGGAGGGGAAGGGGGAAATATAAAAGACAAAAGGCAGAATTTGCGTTGGACGGCTGCAAAAAAAATAAAAATAAAACATCCCCCACAAAACCTCAGGGTCAAAATTCAAATTTTTCAGTTGAGAGGCGGCGGGACAGATTATAATGGATTAAGTGCACAACAAAGCAACTATCAGAGGCGCCTGGGTTAAGGGGGGGGGGGGGGGGGGAGATGCCGGCCTCGCTGCCCCACTGGAAGTCCCGCGGGGAGGAGGTGGAAGGCCGGGCGCTAACTTCATGAGAAGTTTAGAGTGAATGAGGGGGGAGGAAAGAGAGAGGTGGCGGCGGGAGGCTGAGCAGAGAGAGGCCGGGAGAAGCCTGAGACTCAGGCCCAAAGACTGAGCGGGAAAATAGGAGAGGGAGGAAGAATTCATTACGTTTTAACCGGCGTCTCGTTTTCCTCGTGCTGGGTGTTTTCCAGGTGCTGCACCGGCTGCGCTTCCTCTTTGATGTCCTCCATGGCGGCTGGCTTTCAAATCGCACTGACAAGATCGCGCTCTCTCTCTCTCTCTCTCACACACTGTGCGTCTCCGAGCCCGGGGCCTTCCCGTCGCCGCGCACTCTCCGCCCCGCCCCCTTTCCCAGATCTCGCGAGAACTCCTCGAGACTGCCAACATGCGCCCCTCCCCCCCCCCCCATATAATCTTTTTTTATACTTTTCCAATTCAATCAAATCAAATCCAATTCAGAGTCTCAACAAGTTGAGACATTTCAGATCCAGGCTGACAAGACAGGGCGAGTGACCAAACCACCCTGTCCTGGGCCTGATCTACATGAGCCAAGCTGATTGGAGAAGGGGGAGGTTCCTCCTCCAAAACTTGAGCTCATTTGCATCTTAGCCAAAAGGCCAAGATGCCGCTTTTAAAAATTGCTTCATATGAAACATATGAAGCCTCAGCATAACCTAATGACCTCGACCAAGTGCGGCCGACCATGGGCTGCCGTCCATACACTTGATCTTAGCCAAAAGGCCGAGAAGCAATATAATCTTCAATAACATGAGCCTCAGGTGGCACAGTGGTTAGCACTGCTACCTCTCAGCACCACGGACCCGGGTTCGATTTCGACCTGGGCTGACTGTGTGGAATCATAGAATCCCTACAATGCAGAAGGAAGGGATGAAGGAGCAGCGCTCTGAAACCTCGTGATTCCAAATAAACTTATCGGGTATGTTGTTGTTAGACTTCTTGCTGTGCCTCACAGCACCAGGGACCCGGGTTCAACTTGGGCTTCTGTCTGCGTGGAATTTGCATGTTGTCTCTGTGTCTGCCTGGGTTTCCTCCAGTTTCCTCCCACAGTCCAAATATGTGCAGGTTAGGTGGATTGCCCTAGTGGCAGTGGGATTAGTAGGGTAAATACATAGGGTTATGGGGATAGAGCCTGGGAGGGATTGTTTCTTTCTTGGTGCAGGCTCAATGGGCTTCATTCTGAGATTCTGTGATTCTATGGCCGTCAGAATAATCCAGCAGATCCTAAATGACACGAACATTTGATTTGATTTGTTACATGTATTATATAGTGAAAAGTATTGTTTCTTGCCTGCTATACAGACAATGCATCCCGTTCATAGAGGAGAGTACAGAATGTACCTGTTCCCCCACACAGGACAATCCAGCAGCTCCTGAATTACATGAGACTCGCTTCCCCCTGCCCAATCCAGCAGCTCCTCAATGCCAAGAGTCTGGCCCCACTTTACCATGACCTGTCCTTTCCTCAGCCTAAGGGGCTGGAAAGGGGGTAAAACGCCTCAGGCTGTATGTTTCACATGCAACGCATGTAGTAAATTGTAACCGTGTGGTATTGGAAGAAACATTTGGGTTTGCACCTTATGTAATGCAAATGGTCAAGTAATGTACTTTTATAAGTTTTATGAATAAAGTTTATTTTTGAAAAAAGAAATCCTCACCGTTATTGTGTATTTCCAGCATTTCCTTTTAATTTTCCAGTAATCAGCATCTAGGTACACCATACACATAGCAAAATATGTGTGTGTAAAATTTACATAGAATATGCATGATAGGAAGAGTTTATTGAAAAGTTATAATGAATGGAGAGACTCTGCTGCAATTTGACTTAACATTTTTTGGGATGAGATGACAACAGAATTTCTAAGGGCTTTTGCACTGGAGGTTGTCATAATTAGGGATCCATTTCAGGGTGGCTCCCTCTACAGTGAATCTGGGACATGTAGGAATAGAACAAACAACAATGTAACTCCTTAGCTAATCAAACTTTATGGAGTTCACTGGCTCGCCCAGCAATTATTGCCCATCCTTAATTGGCCTTGAGAAGATGATGAGCCACCTTCTTGACCACTGCAGGCCATGTGATGTAGGTACATCCACTGTTGTTAGGGAGGGAGTTCCAGCAACAGTAAAGTAACAGGGATCCAGTTCTAAGTCAGACTGAAGAATGGTTAATAAATCATAGAGTCTAATCCAGAAGGTGTTGCTTCATATTACCAATGCCAAATTACTTGCAGACAGAAGACCATTCAGTACATTAATCATGCACAGAAAACAAAATAGAGACGTAAAGATCAGAGACAGATATGAGGCAGAAATAAAAAGTTAAATTGTATTTTTTTATTTTTAAATCTCACAAATTGGAAGAAATTAGATGGCACATTTGTAAAAAGTTAATTTTCAGTGCCAAAAGGTTGTTTGGCAGTATAAGACTTACCGCACCATTAATTATCCACTTATGCTAGAATAGATAGCATCAACCCTTTCTGGTGAGATTAGTAGGTTTCTAATTGTTAAATACAGCAACTACACATGATCTATGTGTTTCAATGGTGAGTCCATAAGATACTGGTAAATCAAGGTTCTCGACTACTCAAACACACTCCTGGCCAGCCTCCATAAATTTGAGGTGGTCCAAAACTCTTCTGCCCATATTACAACTTGCATTCGGTAATCACCTCTGTGCCTGCAGATCTACATTTGTTCTCAGTTAAACAATGCCTCAATTTTAAAATTTTCATTCTCATTTTCAAATCCCTCCAAAGATCTCACCTTTCCCTATCTCCCCTAGTCTGCTCCAGTCCTATAACCCTCCCAAGATATCCACATTCCTCCAATTCTGGTGTTGGAGCTCGAAAGATATTTGGACACCGCGTTTGCAAGTGATGGATCCTTTATTGTCTTCTTCTCGATAAGGAGAGAAATGAAGAATTCCTAAGGCTTCTTCAGTCTACTCTTGCTCAATTGCTGACAGTCAGCCTTTTTTATACGGCACTTACAACTTCTAGTAAAAATAGTTATTTCTAGTCATGCACACTGGTAAATCATTTACATATGATACAAAGAGGTGGGCCCGAGACAATAGCTGTTTAATCGCGTCCCATTAGTAATGTAATAATCTTTAGTGGTAGATGGATGGAACATCCATTCAGACAATGGTCACTTAATCATGTCATTATTACAGTTTTGGTGCTGTTAGCAAGGACATCTAGCTCTGTCCTGTTAACAGATATAGTAAAGCATCCACCTTTTGTCTGCGCTGTCTATTTCATGTATATGCAGAGACAGCCAGTCTACAATGAGGGTGCTGTTGCTGATGTGCGAATTGTCCTGGCCCCCTGGCTGACCCCCTCTGAGCTCAGTTCTCCTCTCCCACACTGGTATCTCAAGCATCTTAAATGTTAATTAATCCACCCTTGGCAGGCATGCTTTCAGCTGTAAAGGCCTTAAGCTCTGCAATTTCCTCTCTAAATGTCTTCATCTTTCCACCTCTCTTTTCTCCTTTAAGGTGTTCCCTTTGGTTAAACATTCATGCCCTAATATCTACTGATGTGGCTCACACATTAATTTTAAAAATACTTTTCCAAAGCTCTTTTTTGCATTGATACTTATCAAACTTGAGTTTGAATTAAACCACAAGATGCAAGTTGCCTCTACTTTTTAAAAGGCTACACCCTGAATACATTCAATCAAAAGTGAAACAAATAATTGTTTTACAAACATGTTTTAACTATTTATGGATTTGGTCTAATGTAATAACCAGTTTTAATTCCATTATAAAATTCTTACCTAATCTCTCACTATCACTCCTGTTTGTTCTACAATATAAAGACACAAACTAAATTGAGTTTGTGTCTTTACGTGCCCTGTTTGTGAACAGAACTCCCACTTACCTGACGAAGGAGCAGCGCTCCGAAAGCTAGTGGCTTTTGCTACCAAATAAACCTGTTGGACTTTAACCTGGTGTTGTGAGACTTCTTACTGTGTTTACCCCAGTCCAACACCAGCATCTCCACATCATTGTTGCAATTATACAGGGCCTTGTATAATGGCCATTTGCCTTCTTTACCGCCTGCTGCACCTGCATGCTAACCTTCAGTGACGGGTGCACAAGGACACCCAGGTCCCGCTGCACATTCCCCTCTCCCAATTTACAGCCATTCATAAACCAATTCTCATTTTCCTATGATCAACTATCTTGCTAAATCCCCTTTTCCCAACTCACCCCTAACAAAAATTGTGTTTATTATGGATTCTATGGAGTTAGCAGCCACCTGGTCACCTGTCTCTACTGCTGTCCCTCCTCCTTGATAGTTTCATCAAAATCACTTCCAATGTTTAACTTACTCTCGCTGTAACTTTTGTGTCCTGTTTGACCCAGAGCTGACCTTCCAAACCCTCTCCATCACAAAGGCTGCATTTTCCTTTCTAACATCACCTAAACTCCACTCAAATCACAGCTCTCCTGTTGCTGAAAACCTCTGCAAAGTTTTAACTCCCTTCATGGCTTTCCCCCTCTTGTTCTCTGCAACCTTCTCCAGCCCCATAATTCCCATTCAGCTTTTAACTCCAGTGTAGTACTGGAAGAGTGTGTTTACAGAGGTGAATTTTTTTTGATTGAGATATTAAACCTCAGATGGATGTAAAATATTCCATGGGACTAATTTGAAAATGAGCAAGGCAGCAAGTCTGTTCTACAGGCCAATATTCAGCCTTCAACCAACATCAGTAAGATTGGTTATCTGTTTATTACCACATTGTTTTTTGCGGGACCTTGCTGTGCGATAGTGAGAATTGTGGGTACTGTCAATGTACAAATGGAAACCAATGTGTTTTTAGATTATGTAATGAAGGGGCAGCATGAGAAATATGGGGGAACACCAGAATTAACCTTGCAGACATAGGAAGCACTTTCAGTTTCAGCAACAATCCCCTCCAGATCTCTGCAACCTCCACCAGCCACAGAGACTTCCCATTCCACTGCTATACTGGAATAGTGCTCAGTAACCAACTCCCAATGAAAACTTTTAATGGACATTTTGTCATCACTGCAAACCTTATAAAAGACCCAGGACACAAGACAACTGACTCCAAATGCCCCGTAAAATTCAGGACAGTTGGTCACCCCGAGAGTGTTTTTTGAAGTTTATTTATTAGTGACACAAGTAGGCTTACATTAACACTGCACTGAAGTTACTGTGAAAATCCCATAGTCGCCACACTCCGGTGCCTATTCGGGTACACTGAGGGAGTTTAGAATGGCCAATGCATCTAACCACCACGTCTTTCGGACTGTGGGAGGAAACCGGAGCACCCGGAGGAAACTCACGCAGACACAGGGCAAACGTGCAGACTCTGCACAGATAGTGACCCAAGCCGGGAATCGAACCCGGGTCCCTGGCGCTGTGAGGCAGCGGTGCTAACCACTGTGCCACCATGCTGCCCTTGACCACATACTATCGTACAATCCCAGATTTTATTAATTGAATTTGAACTCCAGCAGCTGCTACAGTTGAATTTGAACCTATGTTCCCTAGAGGGTGGGCCTTAGTCACGGGTCCAGTGACATTGCCACTGTGCCACTATGTCGTACTGTCGGAGATGCCGCCTTTACAAAAAAAATCCCAAGCTGCCATTTCCAGAAGAAAAAGATCCTATTTTCTCTCACTCTGTGGGGTTTCTGTAAAAGAAAAGACCCAAGCCATTGTCTTTGATCTCAGTCATAAATGTCAAACCCTGACCTCTAATCCCCCTTCTTCTCTTGGATTAAAGTTTTGATTTGATTTGATTTATTATTGTCACATGTATTATCATACAGTGAAAAGTATTGTTTCTTGCACGCTATACAGACAAAACATACCGTTCATAGAGAAGGAAATGAGAGTGCAGAATGTAGTGTTACAATCATAGCTAGGGTACAGATAAAGATCAACTTAATGCAAGGCAAGTCCATTCAAAAGTCTGGCAGCAGGGAAGAAGGTTGGTACGGGACCTCAGGCTTTTGTATCTTTTTCCCAAAGAAAGAAGGTGGAAGAGAGAATGTCCGGGTTGCGTGGGGTCCTTGATTATGCTGACTGCTTTTCCCGAAGCAGCGGGAAGTGTAGACAGAGTCAACAGATGGGAGACTGGTTTGCGTGATGGATTAGCTTCATTCATGACCTTTTGTAGCTTCTTGCACCTCCCCCCCACCCTCCACATCTCATTGACAAAAGCTGTGGACTGTCCCTGGACTACAGATATCAGCATAGCAACCATGTAGTATGTAGATGAATGCACAGGATATTTTAAATATATACATATCATGGAAGTTCTAAACCGTGGGGTTTCCTGAGATGTGAATGTACCTAATTCGACGCATTGCAGCCAGAAGGAAGTCCAGCGCCGTCCAGGCTGCCCGGGGGATGCCCCACGTCTTTGCCCATCATCGCCACCACTTGCCCATCCAACATGGCGGCTCGTGCGGACGGCGGGACCGCGCTCTAATGGCGCCAACCGGAAGTGCGGCCTGACACCGGAAGCGCTTCCTGCCGGGGGCGTAACGGTGCGTCAGCGCGCACTGGCGGAGAGTCTGCTCTATCTGACTGTGGGAGTTTATTATTGTCGGGGTTTTGGACAGATTGAAAGGGGCGTGAAGTTTTCCCCTATCCCGGCTCCGCTTTCCCGGACTCGGAAGTTTATTTCTGATCGGGGCCTCTCTCGGGGAGTGAGGGGAAGCTCGGGACCGCCGAGGCCCCGGTGCGCCAGCCCGAGGAGGAGGAGGGCCTGCTTCAGGCCCAGGCCCGAAATGTCCTGCGTCCTGGTGATGTGTACCTGCTCGTCGGCAGCACGGCTCCTCCGCTCCTCCATAACCGGGATGG
This sequence comes from Mustelus asterias, assembly GCF_964213995.1. Taxonomy (NCBI): domain Eukaryota; kingdom Metazoa; phylum Chordata; class Chondrichthyes; order Carcharhiniformes; family Triakidae; genus Mustelus; species Mustelus asterias. The sequence goes on along the minus strand of NC_135824.1, from coordinate 16,395,732 downwards.
GTAAGAGTCGGGCTTCTGAGGGACAGAGAATATGATCTTCAATTAAAAAAAACCAGGTTAATCAATCCATTAGCTCGACTAGCAGCCCCGGGGGGAGGGGGGGGAGGGTGCTGTCAGTTATAAAATAAAAACAAAATGCTGGATAAACTCGGCAGTTACTAGATAGAGACAAACAAGACTTAACCTTTCCATTCCGTGTAACTCTTCTACAGAGCTACCAGTTATAATTTGTCTCAGTCTTGTTGGCTCAGTTAAAGCTCCCTGGGTCACTCAAATCTGGATCGAGAGGGTCTGATTTTTTTTTCGGTTGGAAGTACCAACTCAGCGTTACACTGTCGGAGATGCTGCCCTTTGTTTTTATTTGTAAGCTAACCAGGCCTGTCTGCTTTCTGTCAGGTGGACATAAAAGTTCCCCACGTTTTAGCCTCCACCAACTCCCAAAACTGGTGATCAGGTCATTTGTTTATTTTTTTTGGCCTCTGGGAGCTTGTACTCAAATTGGCTGGCTCCCCCCCCCCCCCCCCCCCAATGTTTCACTTTTAAGGATTCTTCATGCATTAGATGCAAATGAGATCAAGCCTTGGAGGAGGTGCAATGCCTACTCAGCTTGGATCATGTAGATCAAACCCAAGACAGGAGGTGAGAGCCCTGTCTTGTCAGCTTGGATTGGGAATGTCTCACTTGTTGAGACTCTGAATTGCATAAGAACATAAGAAATAGGAGCAGGAGTAGGCCATCTAGCCCCTTGAATTGATTGAATTGGATTAAAATCAAATCTGTAAAGTGTTTTGGGATGTCATAAATGTACTTCATGTAAATGTAAAGTTTTTTTTGCCCTTTGGACCCCTGTATTTTACTGAAGGCTGCTATTTTTTTGAGAAAAAAGTGAACAATGCAGTGACATAAAGCATTATTGTGTCGCGTATATGATGCAATGGTAACCAAGCATGTGTTATCATGGTGATAGGGTCTGCTCAAGATTTCCTGATACTCTTAAAGCATTTCCTCTTCCTTTGTTGCCAACCTGTTTGGTTGGTATCTGATCCTGGATGAATCACTGTTTTTCGGCCTTTTGGCTCAGATCAAGTGTATGGACGGCAGCCCATGGTCGGCCGCACTTGGTCGAGGTCATTAGGTTATGCTGAGGCTTCATATGTTTCATATGAAGCAATTTTTAAAAGCGGCATCTCGGCCTTTTGGCTAGGATGCAGATGAGCTCAAGTCTTGGAGGAGGCACCTCCCCCTTCTCCAATCAGCTTGGCTCATGTAGATCAGGCCCAGGACAGGGTGGTTTGGTCGCTCGCCCTGTCTTGTCAGCCTGGATCTGAAATGTCTCAACTTGTTGAGAGTCTGAATTGGATTTGATTGAATTGAATTGGAAAAGAATAAAAAAAAAAGTTGTTTTAAACCGTGGAAAGACCCAAGCCATTGTCTTTGATCCCAGTCATAAACGTCATACCCTGGCCTCTAATTCCCCCTTTCTTCTCTTGGATTAAAGTAGCTGCTTGCACCCTCAACATCTCATTAACAAAACCTGCTAGCTGTGGAATGTCCGTAGACTACAGATACCAGCATAGCAACCATATAGTATGTATAATATATGAATACACATATTTTGAATTAAAAATATTGGTGGGTTTACATGAACACAGAGGACTGTTAACTTACACTAATGGTTAAACTGGAATTCAGGGGCATGGTTTAAAAAATCAGGTCTCCTTTTTAAGTCAGAGATGAAGAGAACATTTTCTCTTGAGGGTCATTAATCTGTGGAATGCTCTTCCCCAGAAAGGAGTGGAGGCTGGGTCTGAATTTATTCAAAGCTGAGTTAGATAGATTTTTGGTAGACAAGGAGTCAAAAGTTATTGGTTGTGGGGGCATTCAATAAAGTGGAGCCGAGGCCACAATCTGATCAGTCATGATCTTATTGAATGGTAGCGCAGGCTGGTAGGGCTGACAGTCCCAAACTCCTCCTCAACCCTGGAACCATTCTTGAGAATCTTTTCTGCATTATAGGAACATAGGAATTTAGAGTGGAGGTAGGCAAATTCAGCCCTTTGAGCCTGATCTGCCATTCAATTAGATCTCCCTGGTCTCAAATCCACCTCCCTACCTGTTCTCCATATCCCTTTAACCCATTTTTATTAAAAATCTATCTATCTCCTTCATGAAACCATTTAATGATTCAAACTCCACCGTGCTATGGAGCAGCGAGTTCCACAACTTTACCAACCTCTGCGAGAAGTAGTTCCTCCTCATCTCAGTTTAAAATCTACCACCTCTCAACCTATACCTAAGATCACTTGTTCTCGATTGACCCATAACAGGAAACATCAATCCTTTTTAGAACTTTATATACCTCGATCAGATTCCCCCTTCATCCTTCCAAACTCCAGTGAGTATCAGCCCAAACTGTTTAATCTCTCCTCGTACATCAACCCTTTCATCCCCGGAATCAATCTGGTGAATGTCTTCTGAACTGCCTCCAATGCCACCACATCCTTCCTCAAATAAGGAGACCAAAACAGAATGCAGTTTTCCAGATGTGGTCTCACCAACAGGGTGTTGCAACAAGACTTATCTACTTTAATACTCCAGTCCTTTTACAATAAATGCCAACATTCCATTTGCCGCCTTATCTCTAATGCCTTCACATCCTCCTTAAAATGTCATGCCCCAAATAGGGCTCAATACTCCAGTTGAAGTCGAACCAGTGTTTTATTCAGGTTGTTTTTATACTCATACTTTCTCGTTTTTATACTCATACTCTATGCTTCTGTTGATAAACACAGTAAGAAGTTTAACAACACCAGGTTAAAGTCCAACCGGTTTATTTGGTAGCAAAAGCCACACAAGCTTTTCATTCCATTCGCATTCCAACCATTATTCATGTAAATTGAGTCTGTGTCTTTATAAGTTCTGTTTGTGAACAGAATTCCCACTCACCCTCACCTGAAGAAGGGGCTCAGAGCCTCGAAAGCTTGTGTGGCTTTTGCTACCAAATAAACCGGTTGGACTTTAACCTGGTGTTGTTAAACTTCTTACTGTGTTTACCCCAGTCCAACGCCGGCATCTCCACATCTGTTGATAAAGCCTGGGATTCCATTTGCTTTCCATTGTCCTGTCCTCAACCTGTCCTGCTACCATGATTGATTTATGCACATATACACCAGGTCCCTCTGCTCCTATGCCCTCTTTAAATTTGTACACTTTACAAACTGTCTCTCCTTGTTTTTCGTACTAAAACAAATTACTTCGCATTTCTTGGCATCATATTTTATTTGCCAGTTGTTTGCCCATCCCACCGATCTGTCTGTTCTTTTGAAGTTCTACACTGTCCTCCTCACGGTTCACAATACTTGCAAGATTTGTATTGTCTGCAAATTTTGAAATTGTGCCCTGTATGCCGAGGTCTAGGTCATTATATCAGGAAGTGCAGGGGTCCTAACACTGACCCCTGGAGAACACTCAAACCTCCGAACAGTTCAAAAAAAACATCAATTTCTTTGCGTCCTCTCTCTTTCCTGTCATTCAGCTAATTTCACATGCATCAGCCCTAACTTTGCTCACAAGTCTGATGTGTGGAATGTTATCAACTGCTTTTCGGAAATAAATATATAATCACTTGATTCATTTTAAAAGTTTATAACCAAATCAAAAGTCTTGACAAGTACGGTCTCAAAAGGCAATATGTGCCAGTTTTGGTCAACTTGTATTGATTTGGTAATCTCCACACTGAAAGTGGAACATTATTTAGCTGCATGTTGTCAAATTGTGCATTTCTCTTCATTGACCTCTGCCACTTTTCTTGAAAATTGAGAGTGGTTTATCACCAAAGTTGATCACTTTTGACGATATCCATCTTCTAATTGAAAATGAGAAACGGATTGGAGTGTCAATGACGGTAACATTCATGCTACACAATGCTAAATCTTTATAGCAGACTTCCTCCGGAAAGGTTTCTTCAAGCTTCAACATGTAGAATAAACTTCCAGATAGAGTAGTAGAAGTAACAATGCTCCAATGGAATTGGGGATGAGGGATCTGTATCCCTGCCTGGTTGACACCATGGAAGATGCCATGAGCCTTCCTCATCCAAATTACCCTGTGATTATTATGATCGCTAGTAATTACGTGCCAGGTAAGACCACCTTGAAGAAGAAAGTCCTGCTACGACCATTTGACCTCTAATGACACCACTATCGTTGAATTACCTTGTGCAAACATCTTGAGGTCATCATTGATTGGAAGATGAACTTGAATATCTATATCAGTGTTCTGGAGGGACAGATGCCGAGTGACATGTTACTCACTTCCTGACCGTTCAGAGCCTCTCCAACATCTCCAGGCTGAAATCAGGAAGAGTATTCAAGTGACCTCAGGAATACGCGCCACATGCCAGGATAGGGCCACAGCAACACGTGAGAAACTTGATACCATTGTCCCATGCAGGGGAGTTGATGATTGTGCCCTTGCCACTGGAATCACGCCAGCACCCTCTACCTGCAGTATTTATTTGGGCCAGCTGTGGGAAGCACTGCAACAACCCACCAAGGTTACTCCACTAACATTTCCCCTGCCATGTGACCTCTACCACCAAGAAAAAGAGCAGCAATGTTGTTGGAACACCATCACCTTCGAGTTCCTCTCCAAGTCATACACCATTCTGACTTGGACGTATATTAGTATTTCTTCATTTGTTGCTTGATCAATGTCTTGGAGTTTGCCACCTCTTAACTACTGTGGCTGGCCATCACCCTCCGAACTGCAGTAATTCAAGGAAAAGACCTACACTCAGCTTCTGAGGGCTGCAAAGAATCAACCATTATTGCAAAAGTGCCTTTCATAACCATGGGATGTCCCAAAGCACTTTAAAGTTAACAAAAGTACTTGCGAAGTATAATCACCACTGCTGTACTGTAGAGAAACATGAGATTTTGATCCAGCAACAGTGAAGGGGTTCTGAGCGCAGGATGCACTCACATTTTCTTCCAGGCTGCCATGAGATTGACCAGTGCCAGGAAAAAGAAATAAAGCCTGTATTTTTCTGTCTCTACCTAATCGGCACAGAGACAAAAAACTTTTGTTTCTGCCAATTTGCATATTTAAGAATAGCTTATTAAAAATGAATAATGAGACTGCATCAGGCAGTGAAACAGCCAGATACAATGGATTGGTTCATAAGTTACAAGACTAGCTTATAGCTTAACTGACTGGTGTATTAAGTTTGCATTGATTCCGATGTTGTTAGCAATTCTTGTTGCTGGGCTGTTTACGAGAATTCTTTGCCCTGTGATGCTGCATTATTAGGGACACCTTTGAAAGCAAGAGCAGGCAGCCAAGGACTTATCTGCACATCCAGTTTTTGAATAGTGAAAGTTGGAACTAGTTGTCAAAAAATTCATATCATTTTTGTACCAAGTGCAATTAAGCTGCACCCAATGCAAAACGCTCAGAAGGTTGGAGGGTGGCAGTAGGTGAGTTGCACCTTCAAAGAGTCAGCACAGACACAGTAGGCTGAATGGTGGCTTTCTGTGCTGTAACCATTCTGTAATTCTGTTCATGAGAAAGTTGCTGCCAAACTCCCTGTTACTGAGAAATCTGTATTACTCTGTGCATTTGATAAAAGATAGATGCAGAAAATCAAACTGCACTGAGCCCAAACATGGAATATAATTTGTGCAGTAATTAATCTTATTTGAGGAATTGGCTGTCCAATTTTCCATTTTAAAAAGTCAGTTTCTAACAAATGATATATTATGGAATATAATTGGGAATAAGAAATAATATTGACGCTGAAATATGAAGTTTTACAATATCATTGTTAGTAGTCTTACAACACCAGGTTAAAGTCCAACAGGTTTATTTGGTGGCACAAAATCAATGGTTGGAAGGCGAGTCTTAATAGGTAATCAAGTCTTTACAGGTGCAGACAGTGTGAGTGGAGAGAGGGTTAAGTACAGGTTAAAGAGGTGTGAATTGTCTCCAGCCAGGGCAGTTAGTGAGATTTTGCAAACCCAGGCAAGTCGTGGGGGTTACAGAGAGTGTGACATGAACCCAAGATCCCGTTTGAGGCCGTCCTCGTGTGCGGAACTTGGCTATCAGTTTCTGTTCAGCCATTCTGCGTTGTCGTGTGTCATTGTTAAGAGTGAATTTTTAAAAATTCTTTCAAAGGGGGTGGGCATCGCTGGCTAAGCCAGCATTTTTTTTTTCCTAATTGCTCTTGAGAAGGTTGTGGTGAGTTACCTCCTTGAACTGCTGTAATGTATGTAGGTGCACCCACAAACCCACAGTGCTGTTGGATGGAGAGGTAGTTCCAGGATTTTGACCGAGCGACATTGAAGGAGTGATAATATATTTCCAAATCAGGATTGTGAGTGGCTTGGAAGGGAACCTCCGGATGGTGGCCTTCCCAGGTGTCTGCTGCCCATGTCCTTCTGAATGGAGACAGTTGTGGATTTGGTAGGTGCTGTTGAGCAAATGTTGGTGAGTCCCTGCAGTGTATGTTGTAAATGATACACACTGCTGCCACCATGCATTGGCAGTGGAGAGAATGAATGTTTAAGGTTTTGGATGAGATGCCAAACCAGCTGGCAGCTTTGTCCTGGTGAGTGCTGTTGGAGCATCTGCCTCTCATCCAGGGTGCGTGGAGAGTATTCCATCACACTCTTGATTTAAGCTTTGTAAATGGCAAATGGGCTTTGGGTACTCAGGAGATGAACTACTGTTGACAGAATTCCCACCCTCTGACCTGCTTTTGTAGCAACAGTATTTTTATAGCTGCTCTAGTTCAGTTTCTGGTCAAAAATTTACATTTCTATTTCAGGATTTGCATCTACACGATTCAGTTTTCCACTCCTGGGACACTCGGCGAGTTTTGAAACACAGGGAGGAAGAAAAGTTCCTTGTCGGACATTTTGTGAGACTATTGCTCTACTTGCATCAAAAGATGGAGGTACTAAAGACACTTCTGGAGATAGTAACAAGGTAATCTTCCAAATTATGGATGAAACTTGACTTTTTATTCAATTCTTTTTCCTGTTCTGTTGATATACAACTCTCAGCAGAACAGAATTTGTCTGTGATTTCCCTGTTGTTTAGTTACCAAATATATAAACTTGTGAAACTTCTGCAACTGCCGTCAACTTGGACTGAACTCTCCAGATGGAGTGATCCATGTTTTAACATAGTGTTTGTAATTGCTGATTTACTAAAATGTTTGCAGAAGTCTGTCAGTGAAGGGGGCAACAAACGATCATCAGGGTCAGGTGGTTCGGGGAAAGGTGGAAACCAGCTACGGTGCCCAAAGTGTGGTGACCCATGCACTCACGTGGAGACTTTTGTTTGTAAGTAATATATAAACCTGACTTTATCTTTAGATACTGATCACCTTGTACACAGTACATTAATAATAATCACTGAAAGGCATATTGGTGTTCATTGTAATTGGTAACCCTACATTACCTCTTCTGTTAGTTTTAGTCTTCCCTCCCTCTCTTTCCCCCCCATCCCATTTCTACAAAGCTGTTGACCATCCAACCTTCCTAACTGCTCTCTTGTGCATTCTGGCATTGTGATGATTTTCCCTTGTGCAATGTTTTCTACTCTTAAAGGAATATGCCCCCACCATCAACTTTTCTGCCATTTGCAGTATATACCTCCATCTCCAAACTCCCTTTCTGCTCTAAAAATCTATATCTCACTTTCTACATTCCTGCCCATCTCTCCCACAATTCTGTGTTTGAATTCCTCTAATCAGACCTTTGTCCCTCCCACGTAACAGAGGAAAATCTTAAGAAAAGTCATGCAGGGCAATCGCTGTTTCTGTGACTGCAGTGGCTTATCTCTCATCTTTCTCTTTAACTTATCTGAAACATTTGATGCATTCAACCCTGACAGCCTTTTGCAGATTGTCTGTTGTCTAGCGCAGCTCAGTAGTAGGATTGTCCTATGCTTGGTTGCACTTTTACCGAACCACGCATGGGGAGAGCATGTAGCAAGGACTTCTCTCTCCACACAGCCACCTCAGGAGCATCTCAAAGTTTAATGCTTAGGTCACTCTTTGCACCTACATGCTGTCTGCGAGTTGTTTATGAAATATTTGGATTTTGTAACACATCTTGGAACTCTTGACAACATTCATTATTTATATCCCATAGTAACCAATATGTTGAATTCTTGTCATGCCTGGTAGGATGATCAGACACAACTAATAATATGTCCCATGTTTTGTGGATCTGTATTTATATAATAGAATAAACATTTGCTCAGTTCATATTGAATTAGAACTGAACATTCAAAATGTTGCCATTATGGTAACATTTGAAAGCCATTGAATACAAAATTAATTTGGACTTGATTATCAATGGGTGGCTCCAACACTTTATTGTGTTTAATAACATGGTAAAGTTAACAGTGTGAGGTCTGGCTTATTAGTTTTAAACGATTGGCTCTTTCAAGTAACATTCACGCCACGCAACATTGACCATCATCCAACAAGAGAGAATTTAACCATCCGCCCTTGACACCCAATGGCATTACCACTGCAGAATCCTCCACTATCAACATCCTAGGGTTACCGTTGATCAGAAACAACTGGAGTGGCCATATAAATACTATGGCTACAAGAGCAGATCCGAGATTAGGGATCCTGCAGCAAGTAATTCACCACCTAACTCAAGAAGCTTGGCACCATCCAGGACAGCAGCCGCTAGAATGGCACCCAAATCACAAACATTGTTCCACTGGAGCAAGCTGAGAGGGAGTGATTGGAGGCAGCAGTGCTGGTGAGAGATTAATTGAATTGTTTATTTGTTTAATTAGTCAGCTAGTGTGTGTTTTTTTTTGGCCTTTACTTTTGCAGTTGTATTTTAAGTTTAAAGTGAAAACTGGAAGTGGGCTGCTAAGGAGTCTGGGAAGGGTTTTTTTAAGCGCGTGAAGTATAAAAGGTAGGCTGCAGTATACAGTGGGCAGCGTCGGGAGCGGGCAGAGGAGTGAGTGGGAAGCAGAGTGTGAGCTATAAGGCTTTGGCTCACAGGGCTTAGGCAGTAAGGGCGAGCAGGGGTGAGTTTAAATTCATTTTTGCTGTTTCTACCTGGTACTGGCAAGGTATCTAGAGGGGATGGGTGTGCAGGCAGTGCTATGTTCCTCTTGCACTATGTTTGAGGTGAGGGACGACGACAGTGTCCCTGCTGATTACATGTGTGGGAAGTGCACCCATCTGCAGCTCCTCCAAAACCATGTTAGGGAACTGGAGCTGGAGTTGGATGAACTTAGGATCATTAGGGACGCAGAGATGGCCATAGACAGAAGCTTTCGGGATACAGTTACTCCGAGGAATGAAAACAGATGGGTGACGGTGAGAGGGGCTGGGAGGAAGCAGTACGTGCAGGGATCCCCGGTGGTCGTTCCCCTTAGCAACAAGTATTCCGCTTTGGATACGGTTGAGGGGGATGACTTACCAGTGGTGAGCCGCAGTGAGAGGATCTCCAGCACTGTGTCCGTCTCTGTGGCTCGGGAGGGTAAGGGGCAGAGCGGGAGGGCAATAGTAATTGGGGACTCGTTAGTTAGAGGGATAGATAGGAGGTTCTGTGGCAGCAAAAGAGACTCACGGATGGTATGTTGCCTACCGGATGCCAAGGTCCGTGACGTCTCAGACCGTGTTTTCCGGATTCTGAAGGGGGAGGGGAAACAGTCACAAGTCGTGGTACACATTGGTACCAATGACATAGGTAAGAGAAGGGACAGGGATTTAAAGCAGGAATTTCTGGAGCTGGGCTGGAAGCTGAGAGCCAAGACGAAACATGTGGTCATCTCTGGTACGTTGCCGGTGCCACGTGATAGCGAGTTGAGGAACAGGGAGAGAGTGCAGTTAAACATGTGGTTGAAGGGATGGTGTAGGAGGGAGGGTTTCAGATACGTGGATAATTGGAACACATTCTGGGGAAGGTAGGACCTGTACAAACAGGACGGGGTGCACCTGAACCAGAGGGGCACCAATACCCTAGGAGAGAAATTTGTTACGGCTCTTCAGGGGGGTTTAAACTAATTTGTCAGGGGAGTGGGAAAAGGAGTTGTAGTCCAGAAGTCAGTGAGGGTGGTGAGGTATTGGGGAAGGTATCAGGGTCAAGGGTGGGTACCGGTAGACAGGAAGGTGGGTTGAAGTGTGTCTACTTCAATGCAAGGAGCATCCGGAACAAGGTAGATGAACTTGGGGCGTGGATTAGTACTTGGGACTACGATGTTGTGGCCATTACGGAGACGTGGGTAGAACAAGGACAGGAATGGTTGTTGGACGTTCCGGGGTATAGATGTTTCACTAGGTGTAGGGAAGCTGGTAAAAGAGGTGGAGGAGTGGCATTGTTAATCAAGGATAGTTTAACAGCTGCGGAAAGGCACTTCGAGGGGGATCTGCACACTGAGGTAATATGGGCTGAGGTTAGAAATAGGAAAGGAGCGGTCACGTTGTTAGGAGTTTACTATAGGCCCCCAAATAGTAATAGAGATGTGGAGGAAGAAATTGCTAAGCAGATTATGGATATGTGTGGGGGTCACAGGGTAGTTGTCATGGGGGACTTTAACTTTCCAAATATTGATTGGAACCTTTGTAGGTCAAATAGTTCGGATGGGGCAGTTTTTGTGCAGTGTGTACAGGAGGGTTTCCTGACACAATATGTGGATAGGCCGACAAGAGGTGAGGCCACATTGGATTTGGTACTGGGAAATGAACCGGGCCAAGTGTTAGATTTGGTTGTGGGAGAGCACTTTGGAGACAGTGACCACAATTCGGTGTCTTTTGTTATTGCAATGGAGAGAGATAGGGCCGTACGGCAGGGCAAGGTTTACAATTGGGGGAGAGGTAATTATGATGCGATGAGGCAAGAATTAGGGGGCATAAGTTGGGAACAGAAACTGTCAGGGAAAGGAACTAATGAAAAGTGGAACTTTTTCAAGGAACAAATACTGGATGTCCTTGATAGGTATGCCCCTGTCAGGCAGGGAGGAAATGGCTGAGTGAGGGAACCATGGTTCACGAAAGAGGTGGAATGTCTTGTGAAAAGGAAGAGGGAAGCTTATGTAGGGATGAGGAAACAAGGTTCAGATGGCTCGATTGAGGGTTACAAGTTAGCAAGGAATGAGCTGAAAAAGGGGCTTAGGAGAGCTAGGAGGGAACACGAGAAGTCCTTGGCGGGTCGGATCAAGGAAAACCCCAAGGCTTTTTACTCTTATGTGAGGAATAAAAGAATGACCAGGGTGAGGTTAGGGCCGGTCAAGGACGGTAGTGGGAACTTGTGTATGGAGTCAGTAGAGATAGGCGAGGTGATGAATGAATACTTTTCTTCAGTGTTCACCAAGGAGAGGGGCCATGTTTTTGAGGAAGAGAAGGTGTTACAGGCTAATAGGCTGGAGGAAATAGATGTTCGGAGGGAGGATGTCCTGGCAGTTTTGAATAAACTGAAGGTCGATAAGTCCCCTGGGCCTGATGAAATGTATCCTAGGATTCTTTGGGAGGCAAGGGATGAGATTGCAGAGCCTTTGGCTTTGATCTTTGGGTCCTCGCTGTCCACGGGGATGGTGCCAGAGGATTGGAGAATGGCGAATGTTGTTCCTCTGTTTAAGAAAGGGAATAGAAATGACCCTGGTAATTATAGACCGGTTAGTCTTACTTTGGTGGTTGGTAAATTGATGGAAAAGGTCCTTAGAGATGGGATTTACGACCATTTAGAAAGATGCGGATTAATCCGGGATAGTCAGCACGGATTCGTGAAGGGCAAGTCGTGCCTCACAAATTTGATAGAATTTTTTGAGGAGGTAACTAAGTGTGTTGATGAAGGTAGGGCAGTTGATGTCATATACATGGATTTTAGTAAGGTGTTTGATAAGGTCCCCCATGGTCGGCTTATGATGAAAGTGAGGAGGTGTGGGATCGAGGGAAAGTTGGCCGATTGGATAGGTAACTGGCTGTCTGATCGAAGACAGAGGGTGGTGGTCGATGGAAAATTTTCGGATTGGAGGCAGGTTGCTAGCGGAGTGCCGCAGGGATCAGTGCTTGGTCCTCTGCTCTTTGTGATTTTTATTAATGACTTAGAGGAGGGGGCTGAAGGGTGGATCAGTAAATTTGCTGATGACACCAAGATTGGTGGAGTAGTGGATGAGGTGGAGGGCTGGGTGTGCTTGTTCACCCTACTGCCCAGAGAGGTGTCTTTCATTAGGAGAAAGTGGTGCTGGGAGAAGGGGGTTTATAAGCTATTGAAACTTCAGTATACGTCTGTGTTGGGAATTAAAGTTGAAATACCTTTTTACAGGGAACATTTGTTTGTATTCTATGAAAATCAGACATAGATGCAATGGGTTCGGGGCTCTATCTGAAGAGGTGGGAATTTGCCTAATGTTTGGAGGATACCTTCTTCCTGTATTGTGCCATTATAGATCTGCCTGTTGCAAGTAATTTTTCTCTACTGACAATGCTGTTGTGTAGACATTTTTATTGAGAGTCAAGCTGTGATTTAGTTCCTAGTTTCTCTTCTGTTAAGTTGAGAAGTAGTTTACCAAATTAAGAATGACCGACATTTTTTATATTTGGGAACACTGAGAATCTAACAACTTCCTGGTGAAACAGGAAGAAAAACTTTTGAAGCTGGTTAAAAATCTGAATAGTAATTATAGTTGATGCACTTCACCTAGATCAGAATATTCAACAACTTTTTACCATGACACCAATTGAAGCTGATTAACAAAGCTGATGTTACAGAAACATGTTTTAGGAAACATTCTTTCTTGCAGCTTCAACACGCTTTGTGAAATGTGAAAAATGCCATCATTTTTTTGTGGTGCTGTCTGAAGCAGACTCCAAGAAGAACTTAAACAAAGAACCAGAATCAGCAGCAGAAGCTGTGAAATTAGCTTTCCAACAGAAACCACCACCACCTCCAAAAAAGGTAACTTCTATCCTTGTGCTGTAATAGTACTACAAATGCTATGTGGTAAGCTTCCCCAAGGTTAAGCCAAACCAAAATGATACTGACACTCGAACGCAATTTGAGTGACAGTGTTACAGCTATTCATTTAGATTGAAGAGATGTTGGACTTTTCTCCTTGAAGCACTTCCATAGCACTGCTTGCAAGTGTCAACTTCGATTATGAACCGTAGTGGGACTTAAGGTGCTGTATTCTGACTTGGAAAACTAAAGCTAGCTGAAGGTTGACTTGAACCATGCTGCTCTCTTTTTCTGATGAGTGTGTAAGTATTGTTGTTTTCATATGGTGAAGTGTATACATGGGATATGACATTGTAGGATTAGTAATTATTGTACCTTCAACCGTGATCACATTGCGTTAATCGATTTTAAACCAGTTGACCTTGATTTATCTTGCCATTGGGGATCCATTAGTGAGTAAGTATATGTTTGTGCATTTATTGAAGTGTCTTGCAATTCAGACGCAACCCACCATTGACCAGATATTACCCACTTCTACAGTTGTAAAACAATTTTATTTTTAATAAGTGAGAGATTACAGTTGTTGCACCTGTTCTCTTATTTAGTGTAATATTATATAATTAACCAGATTTGCCCATTTACAGAGCTGGTCTTGAAGGCAAAGGCCAAATTAGCAACTAAGTATTGCAACCATAATCCTGACCTAAGACTTTCCAAGAGCAACAGTATGGGATTTCCAATTGGATGATAACGGTCACTTAAGAAAAGTACTGGAGAGTTCAGAGATCTCCATTGACATATCCTTTAAAGTGTTTTCAGGAAGGGAGTAGAAAATTGGTAACACACTTAGTTAAAATGGTCCACTTTTCTCTTGGCAATTTAAACAAAACAAAAGAGAAAGCAGCTTCATGGAGATTTGCCATGTACTGTTCCCGGATGGAAAAGACACATCTGGCCCATCTCCAACTCAATCATTTATCCAGAGAAGGTATTGTTTCCATTAGAAATATTTTGTGTGGCTACATGGCCCTTTATGATTGAAATCTCAACCACACCAATCCCATTCCATTGAACTTGGATATGACCACCATAATTTTTTCTTCATGAATATTCTCTAACCCAAGGATAGGCTGGTAACTGTGGTCGGTGTAGACTCGATGGGCCGAATGGCCTCTTTCTGAACTGTAGGGTTCTATGAAACTGCTCATGGAATTACAGCACAGAAGGCGGCTATTCAGCCTATCGAACCTGCACTGACAACAATCCCAACCAGGCCCTATCCCCGTGACCCCACATATTTGCATTGCTGGTCTCCCTGACACCAAGGGGCAATTTAGCATGGCCAACCAACCTAACCCACACACCTTTGTAGTGTGGGAGGAAACCAGAGCACCCAGAGGAAACCCATGCAGACTTGAGGAGAATATGCAAACTCCACATGGTTTCCTTAGCTTCTGCCATTATTTCGCCACATATGTTAAGTCTGGAAATTAGGCTTTTTGGTTATATAATTATAGCGAAAAGTGATAACACTGGTTACATAATTTGAGATGATATATTAGAAAAATCACTGGATTAAGTATGATTCCTTTGGTATAGCTGTACCAATATACGTAGGAACAAGAGCAGTCCATTCAGCTTGCATCTTCCTCAACGCACATTCCTGCCTAGCTTTGTATCATTTTCAAACTTGGAAATGTTGCATTTGGTCCCCACATCCAAATCATTGAGATACATATTGTGAACAGCTGGGGCCCAAGCACTGATCCTTGTGGTACGCCACAACCTACCAAAGCGAGAATGACCCATTTATTCCTACTCTGCTTTCTACCTGTTAACCAATCCTGAATCAATACCAGTATATTCTCTCCTATCCCATGTGCTTTTATTTTGTTAATCAACCTACCGTGGGGTACCTGGGTTCAATTCCAGCCTACGGTGACTATATGTGGAATTTGTACATTCTCCTGTGTTTGCGTGGGTTTTTTGGGGATGCTGTAGTTTTCTCCCACAGTGCAAGTTAGGTAGATTGGCCATGCTGAATTGCCCCTTATGTCCCAAGATGTGTAGGTTAGATGGTTTAGCCAGTGTAAATGTGAGTTTTTTGGAGTGTAGATGTGTGAAGTTACAGGGATAGGGTGGGGGAGAGAACCTGGATAAGATACTCAGTCAGAGAATCAGTGCAGACCCGATGGGCCAAATGGCCTATTCTGTACTATAGGGATTTTATGATCTATTACTATCCAAAGCCTTTTGAAAATCCAAATATACTACGTTCATTGACTCTCCTTTGTCAATTTTATTAGTAACATCGTCAAAAAACTCCCAAGTCCTAGCAAGCATGATTGTCATTAGTAATCCATGCTGTGCTGAATCAGATCATGATTGTCTAATGTCCATTTATCACATCCTGGCTTACTCCTGTGGCCTAGTGGTCTAGGTCACTGAACTGGTAAGCCACAAACCTACAGCAATACTATGGGGTCCTTGGCCTGAATCCCACCACAGTAGATGGTAAAATCATCCTGCGGCAGGTATGGGTGAGCTGAAACTTGTACATAATAGATTTGAACATTTTCCTGACTACTGTTTGGTATCTTTGTTACACCATAATATTCAGCTTGTGCGTGTATATGCCATAGAATATTACCAATTCATTTATCCTTTTATTTTTGAACTAAATTATTTGACTCCTCATCACACCCATCTTTATGTGGCTCACTTCTATTCATATTCACTTTTTTCAACTTATTTACTGCCTTGTATACTCATATCTCATTATGTACTGTTGGTCAAAAGTCTCATTGAACTATTCTTGACATAGTTTGATTTTTATTTTGTTTCAGATATACAGTTATCTTGACAAATATGTAGTTGGCCAGTCCTATGCCAAAAAGGTGCTTTCAGTTGCTGTTTATAACCACTACAAGCGCATTTACAACAATATTCCGACCAGTCTGAGACAGCAAACAGAAGTGGAAAAGCAGGCCTCTCTGACACCTCGGGGTTAGTATTTTGCCATTTTTATGGACACATTGTTAATTTTAAGACATTTTTAGCAACGTTATTGGAAAGGGTCGATGAAGAACTATCAATCATGTTGGTTAATTTCCTTTATATAAAGCTGTTGTTTTAGTAGAATGTATATTCTTTCCATTCAAAAGACATGGCATCAGTGTAGTGCAGCAATGCATTTACTGTTTCACAAACCAATAGCTCAAGAAATTGACTGCAAGCAAGATACTTGCCAAAGATTATGAACTAGTAGATTAAACGCAGCCAATAGTTTTAAGGACTAGGTTATCTGACCATACTGATAACAAATGCTATACAGCAAAAGATGATCCTAAATAGAAAAATAATCTTAAGTCACTTGCATATGTATATTTTTATATATATATATATATATATATTTATGAGTGACCCTGCAATCTATTGTGCATACTTCAGTGAATCTGCATGTGGCATTGAAAGAGTTGAATCATCTTCATATACATTCAGCAAATAAAATATGACTAACTTATTTAGACTGAATTGAAATTACGGTGTGAATGAACACTTGTTTTTGTATCTCCATTAGATTGATATATTTATTCCATATAGATATATTGGGTTAGGCCCATTGTCAAACATCTTGAGGACTGTGTCCTTGCAAGATCTCTTGCTAATTAAATCTCAAGGTAGCCATGTCATGTTTCTTTGGTACATTATAAAAGTGCAACAGCTGCAGGGCAATGATAGTTCTTTTCTGTTCTTGTAAGCATGTCTGACTGCAAACTATCTGTCACTCTAGGCAATTCCCCACTTAAGTTTATTCATGCAACTTGAGTTGAAGATGTTTGTTGCATTATTAAATTATTTATGGAGCGTGGGTCATGTTATGAGCTGACCACTGGGTCAGCAATTTCCAATGAATGTAAAATCCTTATTACTTTGATCCATGACTGCTTCATGGGTAAGTATCAAGAGTGCTATCTGTAAGATGGTCACTCATCACCATTGTCGGGCTCTATGTTTGCAGCGTAACCTAATTTAAACTTCAGTTCCTAGAATAAATTATGGTAAATAGGTCAATATGTTTTATCCATTACCGCTGTTGAACCACCAACAGATCAGATCTAAGCTCTTGAGTTCTACTGCATCAGCCGTGAATGGTGGTGGATAATTGAACAACCCGCTGCAGGGGGAGGCTCCACAAATATCCCCATTCTCAATAATGCAGGAGTCTAGAACATCAGTGCAAAAGATAAGGCTGAAGTATTCGCATCAGTGTTCAGTCAGAAGTGCCTACCTCAGCCTCCTCTGGAGGTCCACAGCTCCCAGTCTTCTTCCAATTCGATTCATTCCACATGATTTCAAGAAATGGCTGAAAGCACTTGGTATTGCAAAGGCTATAGGCTCTGACAATATTCCGGCACTAAAGACTTGTGCTCCAGAATTAGTCGCATGCCCTAGCCAAGCTGTTCCAGTACAGCTACAAAACAGGCAACTACCTGGCAATGTGCAAAATTGCACAGATATGTCCTGTATACACAAAACAGGACAAATCCAACCTTGCCAATTACTATCCCATCAGTCTATTCATGATCATCACTAAAGTGATGGAAGGAGTCATCAACATTGCTAACAAGCAGCACTTACTCAGCAATAACCTGCTCACGGCAGCTCAGTTTGGGCTCCACCAGGATCACTCGGCTCATTACAGCTTTGGTTCAAGCATGGACAAAAGCGTTGATCTCCAGACGTGAGGTGAGGGTGGCTGCCCTTGACATCAAGGCAGCATTTGACTGAGTGTAGCACCAAGGAGACCTAGCAAAACTGGAGTCAATGGGAATCGAGGGGAAACCCTCTGGTTAGAGTCATATCTGGCACAAAAGGCTGTGTGGTTGGAGGTCAATCAACTCAGCTACAGGACAACACTGCAGGTGTTCCTCAGGGAAGTGTCCTTGGCCCAACCATCTTCAGCTGCTTCATCAATACCTTCCTTCCATCATAAGGTCAGAAGTGGGGATGTTTGCTGATGACTGATTACCTCTTATTAGAGGTACTTATGGTCTTATGGACTGCAGTGTTCACCATTTGCGACGACTCGTACTGAAGAATCCACTTCCAAATGCAGCAATACCTGGACAAAATCCAGGCTTGGGCTGACAAGTGGCAAGTAACATTCACCAACACAAGCACCAAGTAATAACCCTCTCCAGCAAGAGAGGATCTAACCTTCATCCCTTGACATTCAATGGCATTTCATCATTGAATCCCCCACCATCATCATCAATTGACCAGAAACTGAACTGGACTAGTGGCTGGGAATCCTGTGGTGAGTAATTCGCCTCCTAACTCCCCAAAGCCTGTCAACTACCTACAAGGCACAGGTCAGGAGTGCGATGGAATATTCTCCACTTGCCTGGATGAGTGCAGCTCCAACAACAGTCAAGATGCTAGACACCATCCAGGACAAAGCAGCCCGTTTGGTACCCCTTCCACACACATTCAATTCCTCGACCATCGACAAACCTTGGCACCAGTGTTTACCATCTGCAGAACTCACCAAGGCTCCTGAGACTCTACATTCCAGACCCACAACCGCTACCATCTAGAAAGACGAGAGCAGCAGATCCTGGGGAAACGATCACCTGAAGGTTCCCCTCCAATTCACTCACCATCATGACTTGAAAATATATCACTGTTCCTTCATGTCGCCGGGTTGAAATCCCTCCTTGACAGCACTGTGGGTGTACTTTCACCGTGGGAATGCAGCTCGCCGCCACCTTTTCCAGGGCAACTAGGGATGGACAATAAATGCTGGCTTGGCCATATCTTGTAAATGAATAAAAGAAAGAAATCCTGATATTTGTGAAGAATAAACAAGGAAGAGGTTAGAGTATTCACTCTTTGGTAAGCTCCATGTTCAAAATACAAAAAGACACACAGCAATTTATAAAGTTTCAGTAAATTTGAGGAAGTATTCCACACTGACAGCTTGATCGACTGTAAAGTGTGCCTCTCCTAGAACTAATTGTTCCAAACCAGGATTTTGTTGAGCCAATGTGAAAACCTACGAAAGCCATGTATGTGGCTCTTGCACATCTACAAAGAGCAAATTTCTGGCAGGAACACTGTTCTTGTGGTTTTATTTTAGTTGAACAATAGATCTGTCCTCTGACATATGGTAAAGATCAAAAATGAGGAACACAGTACCAAATATAGGTAATCTGATATTCGAATCTCAAAGAATTTGAGGTGTTGTTGCCAATTTTCTGTTTGTATTTTATGTATATATTTGCTCCTCTTGGGCAAGAATGTGTGCAATCTTTCACTAAAAGGATGTCAATGAACCATCAAGGTTAAAACCACCGGTTAATTTTGTCTGTGTAATCTCGGTTTTGCAGACATATAAGCCTAGAACAACAGAAAGTTACTTTGTACGCATCACTCAGCAAAGTAATCACATGGGCACAGCAAAAGCCAAGCACAACTTATTCGGTAGGAGAGGGGACAGTGAATAGTTCTCAAATAATGTTTCTTCACATACTGTGAAGAGCTTAAAGAAGGCACTAAAGCAGAGCTTTTGGTATTCTTGTGAGTTTTACAACTTTTTGGCAGCATTTACAGGCAGCACGGTGGCACAGTGGTTAGCACTGCTGCCTCACAGCGCCAGGGACCCGGGTTCAATTCCCGACTTGGGTTGGCTGTCTGTGTGGAGATTGCACGTTCTCCCTGTGTCTGCGTGGGTTTCCTCCGGGTGCTCCGGTTTCCTCCCATAATCTGAAAGACGTGCTGGTTAGGTGCATTGACCTGAACAGGCACTGGAGTGTGGAGACTAGGGGAATTTCACAGTAACTTCATTGCAGTGTTAATGTAAGCCTTACTTGTGACACTAATAAATAAACTTTAACGTCATCAGAGCATCTTGCATTGTTGCAATGAAATAGGTTAATGTGTTAAAAAAATTATTTTGGCAGTTAACCTCATGTTTAAATTTGGCTGTTGAAAGTTGGCAACAATATTTTAAGTGGTTCCATTAGCATTTGAACCGCACTGCGATTCAAGGAATCAGAAATACAATCCTCTGCAAAGCTGAACAATGGTTTGCCTTATGACTTCAGTGTGAATAAAGGTTAGATGGATTAGCACATCTGCAAGTTCCTACATCTGTCAGGTTAAAGGTGTATCACCTAGTACAGTTAGATTTGATCTGTGCACGTGATTGTGGTGTGTTTGGACTCTCCGGTTTTGATATTTAAGCATGGTTATAGACTTGATCCATTAAAAAGAACTAAGTATCGATCAGAGATCACAACCCTCCTGTTGTAAGGTGACGTGTGGACAATTTATATCAATGGCTGCAGTGAGAACAAGTTCTTTAAAAGTAAGGTTTTGCATTTGGTTTAATTATTGTACCCATAGTCTTAACAAAATGGATAATAAACTACATTCAAACAGTAGAACCCCTTGTACTCCTGGGCTGTCGTGACCTTTTTTGGCAATTGAAAGTGCCTGTGGGGTGGAGGTGGGAAATAATCCAGCCAGTATCAAAAGCTGGCAAGTCATAGGTTTCTTGTGGGCTGCCAGCAGAATGGAAGGATATGGAATGCAGTCATATTTTTGGTCTTGAGAGTGAGGCACTGAGTGCAGCAGGAATCTAACCAAGCCCACAAGTAAGCATTTGGCACAGAGTAATAGCTGTGCCCAGTAGGGGGAAAGAACATGGGAGGTTCTGGCACGGTGGAGTATAGTGTCACCTACTTTAGATACACAACTTTTCCTTCACCCAGCTGCCAATATTGAAGTACGATGCACTTATATGGGAAATTTAAAACTTCAGAATTTAAAGATAAACTTTAGCCTGATGAGACCTGCCTGTAATAGCAAAGTGTGTGCTCTGTGTACCAATAGAAGAATCTCTTTCTCGGTCCTGCTTGAGATTTGCTGATCAGGATACAAAATATTTGAGTGGTTGCTGAATGTCCACTGGTCCCTTTTGCAAGATCCCGCTCTGCAGAATTTCCTGCTCTGTGCTTTGTTTTTATCAGTCTATGTAGGGCACAAGTTTTTTTTTCATTATTTCCATTATGTTGAAAACTTGGGCCCTGCCATTGCACATTGGATATTCTCGGTGGACACAAACTCCTCAGTTTTGAAATAATGGGGCTGGTGGGGTACTGAAAACAATTGCTAACTGTTGAATCCAGTGATAAAATATTTGTTATGCAGACTGTTTCCAATTTTCCAAACAGACAATGTATTAGAAATCTAATCTTGTATTTTAGATACATTTTGAAAATATTTTGCTATAGCTGGGTGGGATTGCTGTCACCTGGCTTCATTCTTGCCTCCCTCAAATCATATGCAATGGTTTCTTTACCTGCTTTTGCACCATTACCTCTGGTGTCCCCCAAGGATTGATCCTTGGACCCATCCTATTTCTCAGCAACATCAACCGAGAACACAGCTTTGGCTTTCACGTGTAGCTAATGACACCCAGTACTGCCATGTCACTGCCTCTCTGGACTGCTTCCTCCTCCTCCTTCAGGTACCGTGCTTTTAAGAGAGTGTTAGTGACCATGGACATCCATTAAATTGATCCATGATTCTGCTTTACGAAGTACTGCAGTGGTTTGCCGTTGCCATCTGCATATGGCTGACAAGAAAACTCTCTCTGCCTGCCATTAAGAAGGATTTACAGGCCAATAATCAGCATGTTTGGCCACATTACGAATGCACCTTCATGACCAATAAGCCCTGAGGTGAAACTTGAACCCAGAGCTACTGGCCTGGAGATAGGGATGCTACCACTGTGCCACAGGATCTTTCTCGACTGCTTCACTGTCGCTAAATTATCAGACTGCTTATCCAGCATTCCGTACTGGATGAGCACAAATTTCCTTCAATTAAATATTAATTTAGACTGGAACTCTTGTTTTCTGTTCCCAGTCCAAACTCTGTGCACTAGCTACTGACTCCATCCCACTTCCTGAAACAATGAGATTAAAGTTCGTAAACTTGATAAGAAGTCTCACAACACCAGGTTAAAATCCAACAGGTTTATTTGGTAGCAAATACCATAAGCTTTCAGAGCACTATGGTATTTGCTACCAAATAAACCTGTTGGACTTTAACCTGCTGTTATGAGACTACTTACTGTGTTCACCCCAGTCCAACGCCGGCATCTCCACATCGTAAACTTGATGTCATATTTTATTCTTGAGATGAGCTCCAACCTCATATGTGCCAGCACTAAGACCAGCCATCTTCACCTGTAACATTGAGTAACTTTGCACCTGTCTCAGCTCACTGTTAAAATCTTGATTCATGTCTTCATTATCTCAAGACTCCGATTCCATTGCACAAGTCTTCCATATTCTGCCCTTTATAAATTTGAGGTAATGCAAAGCTCTGTTGCATGTTAATTCACAGTTAGCCCCATTCCTCTATCATCCCTGTGCTTTCTGGTCTATGTTGGCTCCCTGTCAAAGAACATCTTGATTTTAAAATTCTCATCCTTATTTTCAAATCCTTCCACAGCTTCACCCCTCCAGATCTATAATCTCCTCCAGCCCCATATCCTCTGAGATATCTGCGCTCTTCTGATTCTGGATTCTTGAGCATCCCCGATTTTAATCACACCATTGTTGGTGACCGTACCTTGAGTTGCCTGGGCCCTAATCTCTCGAATGGGCTTCCATTGACCTCTTTGCCTCTTCACCCTGCTTTCCTCCTCTTTGGTTACCTGAACTAATAGCTCCTTATGTGGCTCGGTGTCATACTTTGCTCTATAATGCTCCTATGAAGTGCCTTGGAAGGTTTCATATGTTAAAGCTGCTCTATAAATGAAAGTGTCTGTTTTTCTTCCACAAGCTAGATCCCACTTTCTAGTTTCCTTCCCTTGATGATTAATTTTCAAGCAGCTGTCTGATTACTTTTCTAAGAATTCATGGACTCCTATTTGTGTCAGAGGTTTCCTCAAACTAAATAATTCCATATGCTGAGAAATCAAATGCTATTGTGCAAGATAAAAAAGACTCAAAATTGAGCACTCCAGTGATTTGGCTTCCATGAAAACCAACAGCCGGAAAAATGTCAAATCTGTTTGGCTATGGAACTGTATGGATGGTAAAATCTGTTCTATAATACTTCTAATGGGTATAATTGCCTTAACAGATCTGTTTATGTTGAGTATTTTATGAGTCATCTAATTAAATTACCCTCTTGTTAATGGGCTGTAATACATTCCATTGCAGTGTTTATGTTTTCATGTAATCGACTATACATCAAAGCTTTAAATGGCAGTTTCTATTCCTGTCAGGCATATTACATAATGCATTTACCATCCTTGTGAGCATAGTTTTCAAAAATACTGTCAACCTATTTTAGCAATGAAATATATTTATGGCTGGATTGTTGCTGAATAATATTGACAATTAAAATTACTGTTTTAAATAGTGTTACATCAACATAGTATTTTGGGGCATAAATATTTTTGGAGATTTAAATAGTTGATGCTTAATTTCTGTAATATTTGTTTCACGTAGTAAACTGTTGTTATTGTATCTGATATTCAGTGGAGATGTGATGAGACTGTCTTGAGAATTGCAACTGAAGCAGGACCACGTGTGTGTTGTCCAAGTTTAAGACTGCCATATTTGTGTCAGCAACATGAGTTGCTATCACTACTTCAGCATACGGTATTAGTTTCAGGTCGAGACACGTACACAGATTGCTCATAGCGAAGTTTCAGTCTGTGGAATTCTTGGTGGTCATTTACCTGGAACTTGTCCCTTGTTTGCAGAAAATGAAATGTGATAAACCACCTTTTACTAAACCGGAGTTCTTGGATTATGCATTGCAATAAAGGCTGTCCATTAGTGCTCTAATAAAACAACCACTGGTGTTTATTTTGTAAAATGTAATCTCGGTGCAGTGGCCCTTGCTACAGGTTCCGACTAATCTGTATAAAGTATCAGATGTTGTTTTGGCATTGGACAGCGTGGGGAAAGCTTGTGTAGTAGGGTAATGGGTAAGTCGGGAACAGCGATCAAGTCCTTTAATGTAGGGTTGGGAGGAGCACAGTTGTTTCACCCAGATCCACATTCTGGGAGGTTACTGACCTCCAGGTTGATTTCCCTGTGCAGCCTACAACAGCCAACCATTCTTGAGTGGGTGAGGGATATACAAGTGACAGGCATAACGCCTGCTGCAAACATGGATGAAGAATGCCCCTTTATTTGTCCTTGAATAATATGCAGTGCAGCCTGTTTCCTGCCTGCCATTTTGGAACCTTCAGTGGCCACATTTTCTGGGAAAATGTACAAGTTTACCATGTAATTTTCTGACTTGTAATCAACTGAATTAGCAGTATGCTGCAACATTCTGCATGCTGTGTTTATTGTCTCTGCCTTGTGCTTTGGCTTCTTAACTTTATGTTTCAGTTTCAGCTGTGCCATGCACTGCTTGCTTGCAATATCCTCCTTTCCAGTGTGTAAGACCGTGTCAGTATTCTATTTCATCTGCTAAGCACTTGCCAATGTGCAGATTTTATCTCCATTTTTGTAGCTCCAATCCACCAGTTTAGTATCATGTAAAAACAAACATCAAAAGATAATTTCTTGTTTTAAAAAAAATCCACTTTTTTATTTTCATGCATCAAAATGTACTTGAAATTGCTCTTCCAAAATTGGCATATTAGTGCAAGTGGCTTGAGTGGAGTAAAGCAATGGTTGAAGCAGAAGCTACTGAACATTCAGCCGTAAAGTTGTGTTATTTGTAATCCCAACAAAAATTTAATTGGGGTGAACCTCAATACAAAAATACAACTAATGTAGAATTTTAAAAATTCTTGATTGTAAATGATTTTGTTGTGGATAACTACAGTGACATAATCTGTTGTAACACTTAGAGGAAACAAACCATTTAGTTTCAATCCCCAGAAGAATTGCCTTTTATGTGAAGTAGAATATTAACTGATGGTTTGCTGTACCACACTAATTATTATAAAGAGCGTACATTTTAAAATAGTTAATCTACCGAGGCAATTTCTGTCTACACTTTGTTGCAATAGAAAGCATTACTCTACCTCCCCCTCCTCAAAATGTCCATTTTATGTAGTTCTCAACTGTATGTAATGTTTTAACTTTTTTGTCGGATGTGGAGTGGTTAAATAGAAGACCCTTTACCACTTAAGGGTTCAGTGTACACTTGCACTACTCCAATCAGTATCTGTTCTGTGGATTAGAAAAGATTTGTAGACCAGTGTGAAGAAGTAAAATACAACAGATATTTATTAAATGTGCAGATTGAAAGTTCATCTATGCCTGTTGCTGCATCTAGTTAGTTCGTTCTTTGATAATATTTCTAACCTTTCTCTAGAGTTAGAAATCCGAAGACGAGAGGATGAGTACAGATTTACAAGTAAGTTGACTCCATCTTCTCACCTGTGCCCTTTTTTTGGTTTCTCTTTATTTATTTTTGTTTGAAACTGCAAACAGTTCAATTGTTAACTGGATTGTGTAGCCAACCACTCGGATAGTCATCGGTGGTCTAAAAATGGACACAGGTGATCATACAGATTTGTAATTTGGTTGAGGCCTCTTCCAAAATCCTTTCAAAAGGACAATAAATATAAAGTGCAGTGGTGTTTTTGAGAAGACTTGTGTGTTCATTAAATAGAAAATTATACAAAACATGTTGAACAACATTTTAAACTGGAATGAAAACAAATTTTAGGAAGAGGGCACTTGCTAAATTCACCTAATTTCCACAAGTTTATTATTTTCTGTAAGTCTCTAAAGTTGTCTGATTTCAATTTTTCCTTTTCAATTTGCCACCTTCTATCTCTGCTGGAACAAAATAGGTTTAATTTATGATTTACGACTTTATTTTTCACGATGTGATATTAATTGGAAGCCTGATTTTGAGAGAGACTTCCTCATGCTTGTTTCACAATATCTGAGGTGCACTGTGCTGGTGAACTATGGTAGTCGTCTCAAAGTTTGTTGCATTTTGAAAATCCCAACCGTAGTCTTTATAATAGCCAATAAAACTTGATAATCAGGTTAAGTTGAATCAGCACATGTACCTTATAAAAACCCTGATGGTGTTATAATCTGTATACTAGCCTTTACAGAATGTAACTTCTGAAAGATGGGAAAATGGCACGTTTCACCTTTTGCTTTGTTACATCTGGTGAAATTGGCATTAATGTTTATTTCTTCATCTGTAAAGCCATTTTTTCATAAAAGGCCTGTGACTCTCCAATCTGCAGTGCTGCATTTGTGCGTTTTGTCTGTATATGTATGTGTCTGCACCCGCATGATGCGAAAGCTAATATTGTATTGTTGTGTTTAAAATAACTGCTGTATCTTTTGAAACTTGACAGATTTTAAGAAAATGTCGGAATGAGTAAAGGTCATTCAGACTTTCCAATTCACCCTGTCATTCAGGTCCTGCTTTAGGATCTGGTCCGACTCTTTTTTTCCTTTCTCCTACAAGCCTCTGTCGTTCTCCTCTTTGCTGGATCAGAAGTTGATATAATGTCTACTGATATCAGTTCCAGGAATGTCCTGTGGGGCTTCATTGCAAGCAGTGAACATGCATCTTTAACCAGATATACAGTCCAATCTAAGAAACCACTCAAATGGCAAATCTGTATTCTCAGCCTATAAACATTATTTCAATGGCCTCAGCAACACTTGGTCTGTCCTGATGTTTCCATTCGAGACAATTGGGGATGACCTCTTTATTGTTATCAGCCAAGTGGGAAGAAATCCCTGACTAAGGTTTTATGCTGACAAAGTTGGTGCATCTGTTACATTATGATTTGATTTCAAATAAATATTCCTGAGGCTTTATTAAGTTCTCAGACAACATCATATTCTTTGAATCTGCTCATGTATCTGAACATAGTTTTCTTTGTAACCGCCATCATGTGATTCTTTGTTTATTGCATCTAAGTTTCTTTAGTGACTTGTCTTCATTAATGGACCCTTCAACTTACAATTCTCTTGCTGCTTTATGTACCTATATATTGGCTAACATTTCTACATGAGTTGGTAAGACCCTCTGTATGTTACCTCTTAACTTTGCACATTCTCCCAATTCTTGATATCATCTACAACATGATGGTCCAACTGCTTATGAGAGAATTTTCACTCTGTTGTCTACTCCACCGTCAGAATTCAGTCATCTAAATTAAGTTAATTTTCCTAATTATGAATGGCAAGCAATGAAACAACAAAACTTGGCTGCATAATTGTTATGGCCACAGTGAGTATATCTACAATGCAGCAGATGGGGAAGAAGAATCGTGTTTATTTGTACAATAAGTGCATTGTAAGCCAAGTTTGGCACTACACAGGACTTGTTAATGTCAAAATGGAGTAGTGCGGGCTCTTGCCACCAGCAAGTCAGTATGAATCTGACTCTGGGTTTTCATTGAAAGTTAACTTTTGAGTCAGATTGGTCCTGATATCATTCAACCACCTGTGTAATTGTCCAACTAATTGTTCAGCTAAAGGTGATAACTACTTGGATCTAGCATTGACCAATTTTCTTCAATATCAAAGTGAAGTGGCAGCTATAATCTCCTTTACAAAGCCATGACTCCAATAGCACCATGGAATTGCTGACACTTCAACCTAACCTCCACATTTTATGCTCCCAGTTCAAAGGTAGCTGCAATGTTCCATGTCAGTTTTTTAAGCAGTCTGCACATCATACCAGCACAGCATCTCTCCACTGCCTGTATCTGTCAAGGTTTCTCCTAGACAGCATCACCACCCTGAGTTCCTCTCTTTGATGTGGAGATGCCGGTGTTGGACTGGGGTGAACACAGTAAGAAGTCTCACAACACCAGGTTAAAGTCCAACAGGTTTATTTGGTAGCAAATACCATAAGCTTTCGGAGCACTGCTCCTTCGTCAGATGGAGTGGAAATGTGCTCCATCGACACCGCAAACTGCTGGCTCCAAGTGGAGAGGATCTCCAAGAAGATCGCGCATATCGACACAGACATCAAGTTTCCACAAACATGTTGTCTGTTTGCACTGTTTGAGAGTACATTTCCACTCCATCTGACGAAGGAGCAGTGCTCCAAAAGCTTATGGTATTTGCTACCAAATAAACCTGTTGGACTTCAACCTGGTGTTGTGAGACTTCTTACTGTGTTCCTCTCTTTAGGCAGAGAAGGCCAGGTTGTAAAGTTGACTCTTTGTTGAATGAGGGATCCTGGTGCGTGCAGCCTCTGGGAAATCTCAAGCGCACCTTCTGTCAGTAACTGCTAGGATCAAATGAGTCAGTTTGGTTCATCTGAAAGCTATAACTGTGTATGGCCTTATATATGTTACTTATTTTGATTATATTTATATAAATAGTACATTTATTATATACCAAAATAATCAATCACCTATTTTAAATGATTTTATCACATCTCATTAATTTGTTAAGATATTTTCTTATTTCTATTATATTTAGTAAATTAGTTCAAATGTGACACAATATTTGACAATATATGTCAAATATATGACAAAAAAGCAACTGGTGCATATGATGTACACATTTTGAGAGCAGTAATGACACTTGTATCTTCAAATGGTCGTATAGTAACAGGATGAAATGTGAGGCCACGCCACTTGAGCATAACTGTTGCGCTCTGAAACTCTTATTTTTCTTACACCATTCATCTTGTTCCATTTGCTTTCTTATGCCGTTAGTTTTTAATGTTTTGTTAATAAATCTAATTTTGAATCCACACATTTTGTACATGTGGGTACATTTGAAATAAGAGATTAGGTCTATTTAAAGGCTTACGCGCACAGCTTTAAATGCGCGCACAGCTGCTTGATTGACCTAGTTACTAATTCATTTCCCAGTAGGAATAACAAATATCATTTTGCGTGAATAAGTTTATTTATGGTGAGTCTCAATCTATTCACTGTTCTGCAGATAATTACTCAGCTTATTTGATGAACATCCATAGTAATTGCGCTGTTTCTAAAGATGTACCAACTAATTAATCCGTAAGAACTCCACAAAGCCAATTTTTTAGACATGCTTTTAGTCATCTTTTCTGAAATTTTTGCTACACATCTATATGTAGCAGTTTGGGATATTTTCTCAGTTAAAGGTATAAATGCAAGTTATTTGTAATCAGCACTTAGATTCTAAAGTTGGTATAAACAGTTATAAATTTTACTGTTCCATTGTTAACATAAACAACTGGCCACGGCAGTGGAATCATTAAATGATAGTCTAAAATTAGCCATTCAATGTTAGGGCAATGGCTTTGGATGGTTGTCCATCTCTCCTGGCCTTGAGACTTATGTTTCTGTTCCGTGATTGCAAATTTCACTTGTGCCTTTGCTGTGAATCGTCAACTTGTGCTGACAAATTCTCTGTGTGAGAGTGAAATTGTAAAAGTTGCACCATTTATTGTGGATGTACAGTACCTGGAGCATACCAAATTAATTTATATCTCAAAGTAGCCAGATGGAAAAAGATCCTGGGCGGGGGAGTTTCAGATCTTCCCAAAGATGCACAGTGCACAGACTTTGTGCATCAAATGCAACATGGGGGTTCATTTCTTGTTCCCCTGTGGAGGATAGGCAGATAATATCCTGCAAACCAATGCCTAGTGAAAATTCTACAGAAAAAATACTTTCAAACAGGAGTTCTAATTACTTTAGAGTATCTTCTACTCAATTTAAACAATTAATTTAAAAAACCCGATATGTGTGGTTTGAATGTGGCTTTATCTGTGTCACTGAGGGTTGCAGGTATTTGTGCCAGAGCAGAGTTCAGACACTGTGGTCTGAGTTGGTTGGTCAGATCATTATTTAGGGGTCAGAGTACGACAAACAGCTATCCGGTTATTTGGGGACTTGCTGTACACCAACAACGGTTTCAGCCTGAGGTTCTCCCATGAGAAGTAAGGGAGAAAAATAAAAACCTCATTGTGTAAATAACTGATAAGAAGTTGATTGGTTTTTGTGAGGGCAAAGGGGTGCAGATAATAAAATACTTGCATCTGAGCCAAATACTTCAAGGTAGGTAAAGCAAGAGTGAAAATTATAATCTAATGCTACATGAAGAGATTTTTTTGGGGAAGAAAATCCAGTGTCTCTTATTTTGAACAGGTTTGCTAAAGTTTTATAGGTAGTTAGCACAATTATATTTGAAACCCTGTATCTTTAAGTATCCAAAAGTATATAATAATTTTACCTTGCAATAGCCCCAGTCTTTTCACAAATATGTAGGTGAGCTGAAGAGCATTCAAGTAAAGATAACTTTTGTAACCAGCCTTTGGTACTGAGGACGTTTGTGTCCCTGATTATTGCTCCACCTAGTTAGAGGTAACTCCACACAAAATGAAGTAATCTTGTCCCTTCCTGGTCTGTCTAGCTCAACTACCACGCTGGTGCAGTAAGCACATCAAGGTCAGAGAGCTGAGGTCCATTTCCAAGTGGTCCTATAGCTGGTCACAAGCTTCCTGCCTGAGAAAAGGATGGAATTTTAAAAGGAGGAAATGCACGAGTTGTGGGAAGAAAAAAAAATCTTCCCTCGGTGTCATCCTGGAAATGCGAAAAGCAGATGGGGATTATAGATCGAGATTGAAGTTGATTTGAACCATAATTGCAGCAATCTTTTTATTTGAGTTCCAGCATTTTCAGATTTTTAAAAAAATCTCATGAGATGGAAGCATATTTACTGTCAAGAGTTGAATAAAGTTCACAGCAGTGAACTAGCATGTTTTTTTCTCCGAATGTGTTTTATTCAGACTGGGCATTACTGTGCCTGTGTTATTCCTGACCTTGATGTACTTGATACTGAGACTGGGCATACAATTGGAAAGCCTGTTGTTTCCCTGTCACTGACATAGGTCACCCATCCTGCCTCCTTCAAATTTGGAAGTTCTTTTTCTTCTTCATTCTGTTTTTGGCCAAATCAGTAGAAAACATTTTTTTTTAACACCAAGTAAGACTGTTTGAAAAATATAATGTTTATGAGAATTATACAGATGTGAGGTTCAAATTCATGTGAAAGTGCTAGCGTTATAACATAACAGATAGTGATCTCTGTACTCTCTTTATAATCTGTCCTATTTCATTTTACTTAGCTTATTATTTATGCCAGCTGAAGTATTCAGGCTCAGAGTAATACCTTAATTAAATCACTTGCTTCGTGTAATTTTAACATTTGATACAGTTACTAATTTATTAGAAAAATCAGCAAGTGATTAACATTGCAATATATATTTCACAAGTATGTTACCACAGTCCCAATTTATATAAAATCTTTGAAAATACCTGTAAAATACTGAGGTTCTCTTGTTCTTACGTGAACACTTGTTTTTCTCTCCTATAGAGTTGTTACAGATTGCAGGTATCAGTCCACACGGCAATGCACTCGGAGCTTCCATGCAGCAACAGGCAAGTCAGTCAATTCCCCAAGAGAAGCGAGGAGGAGAGGTGCTTGACTCCACTCACGATGACATTAAGTTGGAGAAAAGCAACATTCTGTTACTTGGTCCCACAGGATCAGGTCAGTTTAATAAAGGGAGCTAATTCATTACAGTGCTGCTGCAGGCTTTACAGTGACCCCATAGACTGCAATGTTCTTGTTTTAGTTCAACGAGTCTTGTCAAAATTGTACATCATTTGAGTTCTTAAAGACCAAGTGAGGACTCAGATTTCTCAAGAGGGAAAGGATTTGATTCTGCATCAGACCATTTCAGTGTCCATGGCTGTTCTTGCAGATGGATGGTTGTAATCTCAGACTACTTTACATTTCCTTTTAAACACCATACCATTGCATTGACATCCCCTCCTGATTAAAGTACATTGTTGAAAATCAACATTTTTTATCAATGCATAATTTTGAGTGCTTAGTAGACTTTTTATATGGTGTTTTTCCTTTGTGCACTCTGTGTTCTTTCCTGTTGCAGCATATGTATTAGAACTGATGATGTAGTACCATTTGTTCCATCCATCCTTTGGATGGTGGTGGTTAACTGTAAAGTTGGTAGACATAGTAAAAATAAAAGATTTTTCTTATTTTAGGCAAGACTTTGCTAGCCCAGACTCTTGCCCGATGCCTAGAGGTACCCTTTGCCATTTGTGACTGTACTACGCTGACCCAAGCTGGATATGTGGGTGAAGACATTGAATCAGTTGTGGCTAAGCTCCTGCAGGATGCCAATTATAATGTGGATAAAGCACAGCAAGGTAGGATTTGTGGGCAATTAACTTTATCCATCATAAACTTCAAGTCTGAATCATTCAGTTTACTGCTGTCTAGGCCAAGTTTCATTTTGTGTTCAAATATTCGTACTGTCCCATCAAAATAAATAGAAGTAGTGTCCCCACAGCATGTCATTGTGTACGTATTGCTATTTTTTATCAGATATTGACACACAATCTGGTGTTAATATGGGGCAGGGATAAATATCAATTAGATTTGCAGATGACAAAGCTCTGGTAGTAAGCACAGAAGGATTACAAAAATTAGTATCTGGACTAGTAACAACGGCCGGAATTCTCCCCCAAAAATTCGAAGTGTTGAATTCATGGGAAAACTGGAATAATTCACGCTGGTATTTTCCAATGGGAGTTCAGACTAGAATCTCCCACACTCTGCAATCGTCTCAATCCTATCCCCCCGCAGTGCAGGCCCCAGCCCGGCCCGATCGCTGGCCTCCCTTCTGTCCCCATCGAACCCAATGGCAGGGTGGTAGCAGAACCCCCCACAACCACCGATCGCTCCCAGCTGGCACTGTCCCACGCCCAGTGGCAGTGCCAAGATGTCCCCTGGGCATGGGCACTTTGCTCCTTGGGCAGTGCCAGGGGGCACAGGTTGGCACTGCCAGGGTGCCAATTCGCAGGGGGCACCATTCCCCACCATCCAACTCCTTGGAGGGGCTCCAATTGCCCCCCTCCCCCTCACTCCAGCGGGGTCAGACCGCTAGCTTCCCCCAAAGTAGGGAGCTACTGTAAACCCGCTGGAGTGAGCCAGTCTGGCGGGGTGGGAGATGCTAGCGGGCACGGAGAATTCAGTCCCGGGCCTGCTAATAGCATTTAAATAGTATGCAAAATACTATTTAAATGCTGACCCTGCCTCCCAGCCGATTTCCGGTGACACGGCCAGATATCCGGGCCTGGAAGACACAAGCGTGCCTGGAACGCCCACGTGAACTCCGCGAATCGGCCGGCGCGCGATTCTCCCGGCCTGCTGCGTTAAAGAATTATCACAGTGGGATGGTAGAATCGCGGCCAACAGGTCTGAACTTAGGAATGAAAGTGAACATTGACAAAACCAAAGGGATGCATATCTCAAAATCACTAATAAAAACTCATACAAGAAAACTAGAACAGGTGCAAGAATTCAAGTATTTGGGAAACGGATGCACAGTACCTAAAAAAAAAAAACAAGAACCAGGATAACAACGGGAAAGCTATATTTGGTTAAAAAGAAGATATATTTGTTAACTGAAAAGTTGAATAAACAAATGAAAAAGCAACTTGGTTGAAGAGCTTGATTTAAAGCATTGTTTAAAGATGTGTGGCTTGGACCATATAGAAGGAGGAGAGCAACTTGCTAAAAGTTTTGAAATGTGGGTTTGGAGGAGGCTAGAAAGATTCTGCAAGACAGAAGAAGTAACAAATGATGAAGTGCTGTGGAGAGTGCATGAACAAAAAATGTGTTAAACATGAGGAAAAGACAGAAACTGGATAGGACACGTTTTAAGAGGAAACAGGCTTGACAATAGCATTATGGAGGGAAGATTTCAAGAAAAAAGCAGAAGGAAGCAAATATCAATGTTCGATGGCTTGATAACTGAAGGAAGTTATTGGCAAATGAAAAGAGTGGCACAGGATGGAGCAATATGGAACAACTGATGTGAGCCAATGATTTGCCTTCAGGCAGACCAGCCATAGTCATTTTCATTAAATTAGTAAACAGTCGTTACAATTTAATGTCATCAAATTATTCTCTCAAATTATGAAAGGACCTTGGTTGTATTATCCTATATATATAGCCAAGTTCCGCACACACGCGGACGGCCTCAACCGGGATATTGGGTTCATGTCACACTATTTGTAACGCCCACAGTTGCGTGGACCTGCAGAGTTTCACTGGCTGTCTTGTCTGGAGACAATACACATCTTTTTAGCCTGTCTTGATGCTCTCTCCACTCCCATTGTTTTGTTTCTTAAAGACTTGATTAGTTGTAAGTATTCGCATTCCAACCATTATTCATGTAAATTGAGTCTGTGTCTTTATAAACTCTGTTTGTGAACAGAATTCCCACTCATCTGAAGAAGGGGCTTAGAGCTTCGAAAGCTTGTGTGGCTTTTGCTACCAAATAAACCTGTTGGACTTTAACCTGGTGTTGTTAAACTTCTTACTGTATTATCCTTTAACAGACATATTAAACTTGATGCATTTGCTGGTATACTTTGGCATCTTTTCAAGTAGGAACTTATTGAGCAATGTGAGTCATTTCATGAACCACAAATACAAAGCACAAATTCATGGGAGATTTAAAGAACAGAGGCAAGGTTTCTCTGCTGTTTTATCTGATCAAAAACTGGAACTTTTAAAAATTCATTCATGGGATAAGAGCAACCTGGCAGAGTCAGCATTTACTGCCCATCCCTGATTGCCCTTTAGGTGGCCATGAGCTGCCTTTCTGTATAGAGCAGAGTGGTTAACTAGGTCATTTCAGAGGGCAGATAAAAGTCAACCACATTGCTGTGGCTCTGGAGTCACACACAGGCCAGATGAGGTAAGCACGACACATTTCATTCGCTAAAGAACATTTGTGACCTATGGGTTTTTATTGACATTCTGGTGAAATCATAGAAACCCTACAGTGCAGAAGGAGGCCATTCGGCCCATCGAGTCTGCACCGACCACAATCCCACCCAGGCCCTACCCCCACATATTTACCCGCTAATCCCTCTAACCTACACATCCCAGGACTCTAAGGGGCAATTTTTTTTAACCTGGCCAATCAACCTAACCCGCACATCTTTGGACTGTGGGAGGAAACCGGAGCACCCGGAGGAAACTCACGCAGACACGAGGAGAATGTGCAAACTCCACACAGACAGTGACCCGAACCGGGAATCGAACCCGGGACCCCGGAGCTGTGAAGCAGCAGTGCTAACCACTGCTACCGTGCCGCCCTAATGGTAGTTTCATTGTCACCATCACGCGAGCTACTTTTCATTCCAGATTTTTTAACTCATTAAATTTAAATTCTCATCATCTGTGGTGTGATTTGAATTGGTGTCTCCAAATCTTTGGTCAGGACTCTGCAATGCTAGTTCAATAAGATAACCTGTATGCTAGTAAACCCATAATCTCTGAACTCTCAATTCACGTGATAATTTGTCATATTTGATATTTGAATTTGTCCATTACTGCAGGTTAATTCCTCCTGAAATATTGTTATGGCTTGCAGGTTCAGAATGCTGTTAATTCAATTTTTAGCTCATCTACCTTTTGGATGGTATTCGCTCCATCAGGGCGCTCTCAATTCTCCAAATTATTTGCCCCAAATCTTGGCTGCCACAATTTCTACATTACAATAGTAACTAAAATTCAGAGGGTATTTATTGGATGTATGTTGATGGAGCTGGAGATAAATTACATTGTCCAATTTTCTTTGGAATTGAGCTTAAAATTAAATGTTTATGGGTTTAAACCCGATTGCAACCATGACCAAATAACCTTGGCTTATTCTTCAGTACAATACTGTGAGGGATCCTGCTTTATTGTTGTCTTTGGAATGATATATTAAACTGTGACCTCACCTACTTGCTCAGGTTCACGTAAAGGATTCAGCAGCACTTTTAATTCTCCTGGTGTACTGGCCAACATTTGTACCAGATGCTCTGGTCATTTAGCTAATTGCTGTTTGCGGGACCTTGTGTTCATTTGGCTGTTGTCTTATCGATATCCATTCTTTTGCAGGAATAGTATTCTTGGATGAAGTAGATAAGATTGGCAGCGTGCCAGGGATTCATCAACTACGTGATGTGGGTGGTGAAGGTGTTCAGCAGGCAAGTGATAAGTCATTTCAATTATACAAATTGGCTAATGGGAACATGTTTTTATATAAACTATTTTCAATGTGTGACAAGATAATTGACTATCGTTATGTGCTGGTTTCTCGTTTTTAGATTTTGCCTGCAGCGAATAAAGAAGTTGACTAAATGGGGAGATGATACTATGATCTGGGCAGAAATAATATAAGACAACTAGCTCTGATTTGTTGAGAGAAAATCATGATTGACTAACTTGATTGAGTTTTTAGATGATGCAATAGAGATATTGAATGAGAGCAGTACAGTTTGTATATTTGGACTTTCAAAGGGTGTTTAATAAAGAACCACATGTTCGACTAAGCGTTATGGTGGCGTAGTGGTTAGCACTGCTGCCTCACAACACCAGGTACCCAGGCTCAATTCCAGCCTTGGGTGACTGTCTGTGTGGAGTCTGCACGTTCTCCCTGTGTCTGCGAGGGTTTCCTCTAGGTGCTCTAGTTTCCTCCCACATTCCAAAGATGTAAAGATTAGGTGGATTAGCCAAGCTAAATTGTCCTGTAGTGTCAGGGATATTAGCAGAGTAAATACATGGGGATACAGGGATAGGGCCTGGGTGGGATTGTATCGGTGCAGGCTCAGTGGGCCAAATGGCCTCCATCCGCACTGTAGAGTTTCTATGATTTAGAAGTAGAAAGATGAAATATCAAATATTACAATGCAAAATAAGAGTTTCTGGTGTAGTGGGTAATATATTAGCATGGATAGAGGATTGATTGGTAAACAGGAATAGAGTGTAGGCAAAAATGCATCTATTTTAAGTTGGCAAGATTAGACAGAGTGCCATAGGGATTAGTACTGCGGCCTCAAATATTTACGATTTGTGTCAATGATTTGGAAAAAGGGACTAAATGTATGGTTGTCAAATTAGCTGAGGGCACAAAGGTAGTAAGTTGTAAAGAGGATATAAGGATCTGCGCAGGGTTAAGTGAAACTTTGGTGGAAGGAAAATCTGAACATGTGCGCTTTGGCAGGACAAATAGAAAAGTCACGTGTTATTTAAATGGAACTGAGTTACAGAGGGATCTGGGTGTCCTGGTACATGAATCATGCAGCTGCAGCAAGTGAGTTGGAAGGCAAATGGAAAATTGTTTATTGCAAGGGGAATGGAATATAAAAACAGTGATGTGTTGCTACAATTACACAGTGTATTGCTGAAACCACATCTGGAGTAGTGTGCAGTTTTGGTCTCCTTTAAGAAAGGATGTACATGTCAGAGAAAGTTTACTCGACTGATACCTGGGCGGAGGGGTTTATCTGATGAGGAAAGGTTGGAAAAGGTGGGTCTTTATCGATTGGAGTTTAAAATATTGCGAAGTGATCTTATTGAAACGAAAAGATCCTGAAGGGATTTGATAGGGTGGATGCTGAAAGAATGTTTCCCCTTGTGGAAGGGACTGGAACTGGGGACACAGTTTAAAAATAATGATTGACCCATTTTAGAGGTGAGAAGAATTTTTTTTCTGAGGACTCTTTGGAACTCTCTTCTCTGGAGAGCAAGAGAGGGTCAGTTAATAATTGTAAGACAGAGGTCGATTGACTCTCTTGTTAGTCAAGATTCTAAGGTTATCAGTGCAAAAGGAGGCCATTCGGCCCATCGAGTCTGCACCAGCCACAATCCTACCCAGGCCCTATTCCCCAAACCCCATATATTTACCCTGCTAAACTCCCTGATGCTCAGGTCAATTTGGCATGGCCAGTCAACCTAACCTGGACATCTTTGGACTGTGGGAGCAGACCGTAGCATCCGGAGGAAACCCACGAAGACACGAGGAGACTCCACACAGACAGTGACCCACGGCCGGAATTAAACCCACTAGCGCTGAGGCAGCAGTGCTAATCACTGTGCCACCGTGCCGCCCCATGTGGAGTAGAGGCCACAATCAGATCAACCATGATCTTATTGAATGGCAGAGCAGGCTCAAGAGGATGAATGGCCTACTCCTCCTAATTTGCATGTTCGTATGAATACAGAATTGGCTGAGATAGGAAAACAGTTGTGTTGAATGGTTTTTTTTAATTGGAGGGAGATGTATGCAGTGGAATTGCCTATGCTTCAATATCAAGACCACTGCTGTTTTTGATGTGCATTTAATGACTTGGGGGCAAAGGGCGCAGTTTCAAAACTTACAGATGAGACAAAACTTGGAAGTGTAGTAAACACTGAGAAATATAGTAATGGATTTTAAGAGAGCGTAGACAGGTGGAATGGGCAGACACATGGCAGATGAAATTCAATAAAGGAAAAGTGTATGGTGACATTTTGCCGGGAAGAATGAGGAGATGAAAAACAATGCAAGCTAAATGGTCGAATTTTATAAGGAGAGTAAGAGTGTGTGTTTTGTTTGTGCACAAGGTGCCAAGACGTGTTAGCAAAACAGCTGCTAAAGCATATGAAATCCTGGATTTTATAAATAGGGATATGGAGTACAAAGGGCAGGGTATTATTCTAAACCTATGTAAAACACTGGTTCAGCCCCAGCTGGAGGATTGTGTCCAATTTTGGACAATACAGGCTTCGAAGGTGCTACAGAAGTGATTTATTAAATGATTCCAGGAATGAAGGATTACAGTTATAGGGGTAGGCTGGAGAGCAGAAATGGCTAAGAGGTGATCTGAGAGAGGTCTTTAAAATCAAGATAGGCTAGATTAACCACGCTGCTACATTTGGCCCGTTGGTCTAGGGATAAGACTCTTGCTTGGGGAATATTATAAGAATGCAAGCGGTCCCGGGTTCACGTCCCACACAAGCCCATGCCATTTTTTAAGGGCAGCACGGTGACACAGTGGTTAGCACTGCTGCCTCACAGCGCCAGCGACCCGGGTTCGGTTCCTGGCTTGGGTCACTGTCTGTGTGGAGTTTGCACATTCTCCCCATGTCTGCATGGGTTTCCTCCAGGTGTTCCGGTTTCCTCCCACGTGGGCGTTAGGTTAGGTTCATTGGCCATGCTAAATTGCCCCTTAGTGTCTGGGAGACTTGTTAGGATAAATGCATAGGGCTAGGTGGATAGAGCCTGGGTGGGATTGTGGTCGGTGCAGACTCGATGGGCCGAATGGCCTCATTCTGCACTGTAGGATTCTATAGAGAAAATAAAGAATAACTATTCCAATTGGTTAAAGGGTTAATAACCAGAATGCCGAGTTAAGATTGGTTATAGAACCAGCAGTAATGAGGAAAACATTCTTCATGCAACATGTGTTTAGGATTTGGAAATGAATTGCCTAATATGGTGGTGATACAGATTTAATAGTAGCTTCAAAAGCAAATTTGGTTAATTATTTGAATGAGAAAATAATGCAGGGATATGAGGCAAGAGTGAGACTGTCAGGATTTATCTTCAAAAGCCAGCACAGATTTGATCAGCCAAATGGTCGCCTGGGAGCGCTATTCAGTGATTAACAGCTATGTTTGTATCTTTTTCATTTAAGTTGGAAGTGCTATCAGAATGTAACAGTAGGGAAACACCAGCTGAAATATTTAAAATTCAATAACAATTCTACAACACAGGCATCTACCTAGCAATGTGGAAAATTGCCCAAGTGTGACCTTTACAGAGAAAACGACAAGTCCAACTTGACCAAGTACTGCCCCATCAGTCTACTCTTGATCATCAGTGAAGTGATAGGAGAGGTCATCAATAGTGCCATCAAGCGGCACTTTCTCAGCAATAGCTGCTTACTGTCTCTCTCTTTGGGTTCTGCCAGGGTCACTCAGCTCCTGACCTCCTGGCCTTGGTTCAAACATGGACCAAAGAGCTTAACTCTGTAGGTGAGAGTGACTGCCCTAGACATCAAGGCAGCATTTGGCCAAGTGTGGCATCATGGGGCCCTAGCAAAATTGGAGACTGCTCGTTGGAGTCATACCTAGCACAAAGGAAGATGGTGTGTTTGTTAGTGGTCATTTATCTCAGTTTCAGGACATCACTGCAAGAGTTCCTCTGGGAATGTCCTAGGCCCAACAATCTTTAGCTACTCCATCAATGACTGTCCTTCTATCATAGGTGAAGAACTGAGGATGCTTGCCGATGATTGCACAATGTTCAGCATCATTCACGACTCCTTAGATGCAGTCCAGGTTCAAATGCATCCATGTTACCATTGACCAGAAACTGAATTGGACTAGCCATATAAATACTGTGGCTACAAGAGCAGGTCAGAGGCTAGAAATCCTGCAGCAAGTAGTTCCCCAAAGCCTGTCAACCATCTGAAAGACACAAGTCAGAAGTGTGATGGAATACAGTTCCTTTGTCTGGATGAATGGAGCTCCAACAACATTCAAGCAGCTTGACACCATCTCAGACAAATTTGATTGGCATCCTATCCACAAATATTCATTCCCTCCACCACTGACACACCGTGGCAGCAGTTTGTACTATCTACAAGATGCAACTGCAAAAACTCAGCGAAGTTCCTTTAGACAACACCTTCCTGACGAGAAGGACAAAGGCAACAGACAAGTGGGAGGTTCCCTTTCAAGCCACTCGCCATTGTGACTTGGAACTATATCATCATTCTATCAGTGTCACTGGGTAAAAATCCTGGAATTCCCTCTCTAACAGCACTGGGCCGTACCT
Organism: Mustelus asterias; assembly: GCF_964213995.1. Classification (NCBI taxonomy): domain Eukaryota; kingdom Metazoa; phylum Chordata; class Chondrichthyes; order Carcharhiniformes; family Triakidae; genus Mustelus; species Mustelus asterias. The sequence continues at coordinate 16,355,116 of NC_135824.1, read as the reverse complement.
ACTATAGTGGTTCAAGAAGGCAGCTCACCACTACCACCTCAAAAGCAATTGGGGATGGACAATAAGTGCTGGCCTAGACGTCAATGTCCACCACTCATGAATTAATGAAAAATTAATTCTGGTTAAGTTAGTTCACGTGGTGTGTATATAGTTTTAAAGAATTAATTTTGTTTTTTCCATGTAGGGGCTACTGAAGCTGCTTGAAGGGACAATTGTAAACGTTCCAGAAAAGAATTCGAGGAAATTGCGAGGAGAGACCGTTCAGGTGGATACTACTAATATTTTATTTGTGGCATCTGGTGCTTTCAATGGTCTGGACAGGATTATTAGCCGGAGAAAGAATGAAAAGGTATGGATTCCATGACTTGTTCTCCATATATCTTAGCTTTGAGAAATCGTTGACACTGTGTCGGACTTCCATTGGTCACGTTTCTCCTTTTCTTTCCTCTCTTTGCAATCTTTAACAAATGGTCATCCTACACGTGTGATTATAGACAATTAATGTCTGCAGATTAGTTGGTTGTAACTTTTCACAGCCGGACTTGATCCTGTCCTTGAATAATCTCCCCACAAGTGTGTACAGAAACCACTGATTTTATTTTGTAAAGAAGATGATGATAGTGACATGTTGGAGACTTAACCTTTCAAGGACGTTTGGTAGACATTTAAGGGAAGGCACTGATTGAATTGTCAACACAACCATAATTAAACTGTTCATTATTATGAATGGAGTTTTTGAAATTTTTTTTTTGCCAAAGTAAATAATTTGCATGCATTAGTAAGTTTCCTGTGTGACGTTCACACTTTGTTTCTATCTCTACAGTACCTTGGATTTGGCACCCCCTCAAATCTTGGCAAAGGGAGAAGGGCGGCGGCGGCTGCTGATTTAGCGAACACAAGCGGTGATAATAATACTGTTCAAGAATTAGAAGAAAAGGACAGGTTACTTCGCCACGTCGAGGCCCGGGACCTGATAGAGTTTGGAATGATTCCAGAATTTGTAGGGCGCCTGCCTGTGATAGTTCCCCTGCATAGCTTAAATGAGGACACATTGGTGCGAATTCTAACAGAACCTCGAAACGCTGTAGTCCCACAGTACCAGGCTTTATTTAGTATGGATAAGGTGGGAACCGCTAATCTTGATTCTTCTCTGATTTTGCTAGTGGGTGACTTAATATTTCTGCCTGATAAAATACGTTGGCTTCCTTTTTAAACTGGATCTTTGTTTCATCAGCTACGGGACATTTAGAGGGAAGAAATGAAACGGCCTCAGTCCATCTAACAAACCTACTTGGGTCCATTTATATACCGTCCTTGGATCATTTTTGCATTCCTCATTGGAATGCAGATTTTCTCATTTTCCTTTACAATTTGTCTTGCTCATAAAATATTTAAAACATCTGAGAACTACTGTTTGCTTAAATTTAAGATGATTAAAGATTTCCATTGTTAACTGGTCCCTTAATTATGTATGATTTTTGAATATTTTTCATGTGAAATATCTCCTTAAAATTCCTTGTGCAATGCAACTATATAACTTGCTTCTGGTGCCTGCTGCACAAAAATGCCATCTGGACTCCAGCTACTGCTTGTCCTTTTCAAGGTTTCAGGTAGCTTTGGCCAAGAATAGCAGTTCACTGATCAAAAAGCACGTGGAACCAGAGAAATGTTACGGCACAGGAAGAAGCCATTCAGCCTGAGTCCACAAAGATCAGCCATGATCTTATTGAATGGCGGAGCAGGCTCGAGGGGCCAGATGGCCGACTCCTGCTCCTAATTCTTACGTTCTCATGTTCTTATTCAGTGCATCATGTCTGAGCTGGCCGAAAAAAAGCTCGCTGCCCGTTCTGATCCCACCTTCCAGCACCCTTGCAGGTTACAGCACTTCAGATGTAGATCCGGGTACATTTTTAATGAGTTGAGTCTGAATCACCAATCTGGGCAGTGCATTCCAGACACCTACTGCCCTCTAGTTGAAAAAGGTTTTCCTAATATCCCCTCTAATCCTTCTACTTATCACAAATCTGTGCCCCCTGGCAATTGACCTCTGCTAGGGGAAGCAATTCTTCACTATCTACTTTACCTAGGTGCCTCACAATTTTGTACACTTCAATCAAGTCACTCCCTCGGCCTTCTCTGTTCAAAGGTTTAAAGGAGGTGTACGAGGCAGGTTTTTTGCACAGAGGGTGGTGGGTGCCTGGAACTCGCTGCCAGGGGGAGGTAGTGGAAGTTTTACAATAGTGACTTTTAAGGGGCATCTTGACAAATACATGGATAGGATGGGAATGGAGGGATGTGATCCCTGGAAGGGTGGGGGGTTTTAGTTCAGTCGAGCAACATGGTCGGTGCAGGCTTGGAGGGCCGAAGGGCCTGTTCCTGTGCTGTAATTTTCTTTGTTCTTTGTTCTTTGAAAACTACATTAGCCTACCTAATCTTTCCTCGTGGCTGCAATTTTCCAGCCCTGGCAACATTCTTGTAAATCTCTTCTGCGCTCTCTCCAGAGCAATTGTGTCCCTCCTGTAATATGGTGATCAGAACTGTACTTAAAACTCCAGTTGTGGCCTAACCTGTGTCTTTTACAGATCCAGTATTATATCCCTGATTTTTGTGTTCTATACCTTGTCCAATAAAGGAAAGCATTCCATATGCTTTCTTTTACCACCTTATGTACCTGTCCTGCCAACTTAAGGGACCTGTCGATATGCGTTCCAAGGTCTCCCACTTCCTCTACCCCTCTCAGTTTCCTCCCATTTATTTATTGACTATTCCCTTGCTTTGTTTGCCCTCCCAACACACATTACCGCATACCTCTCCGGATTGAATTCCATGACTTTCATGTTGCTAGATAATACAATTGCAATGGGTTACAAACTTACCTCTCAGCCATGTTATAAATGGAAATAATCTGAATCGGTCAAAGGTTATTACTTTAAAAATGTACATCGAATGATACCAGAAATGTTATTGGGTGAACAATGGGTGATAAGTAATAATTGAAAGACTTGAGCTAAATATAAACCTGCCTTTTTTTAAAAAAACGATTTCCCCTGAGTCTTACAATTTGAATCTAACCATTTTACTTTTAAAAAATGTTTGGAGGCAATAATTTGTGAAATGAAGAGTTGTTTTGGTGTTACTGACTTGCTTTTTATATACTTTATATAGTGTGATCTTAATGTATCTGAGGATGCTTTGAGAGCTATCGCTCGACTTGCTCTGGAAAGGAAGACTGGGGCTCGGGGTCTTAGGTCAATCATGGTAAGTTGCTAAAAACATTACTGAAAAAAGTCTAGTTTACAAGGTTATTGTTCTTTAACAACTTAATTAAGAGTGAGGAGTTGGGGAGAGTGTTGGAAAATATAATCTCCTGACTGGATAATGTAGAGTATCTATTTAATGTCAGAATGAAAAAGATCCATCAAGTAGTTACATATTTTAAATACAAATGTGAAATTTATCATGGGCAGATTACTGTAGTGGGGTATACAGTAAGCAGTGTGTGACAGGATTTTTCTAATATCCCTGCTGCTTTGTGAAATCTCATTTAAGTTATATTTTAAAGTTTTTCATTCTTCTATTTGAAAGGAAGGGTTATTGAAGCAACAAATTCACTTATGTAGCTCCTTTAACATAATGTCCCAAGACATTATCAAACAACATTTGACAAGGAGCCATGCTTGGAGATGTTAGGGCCTATTCGATATGAGGCATCAAAGAAGTACCTTGCTGTGGGCTAGTCCTTCAAGTTAGAGTTAAGTGAAATATTCAGAAGTTCCAAAGAGAACCAAATCTAATCTGGGGGTTTAGATGGTTGGTTACTTGTTTTCTGGGGGTGGTGAGGTGAAACTGCAACTCATGAAAGAAAAAAATGCATTTTCAGGAAAAGTTGCTGTTGGAGCCAATGTTTGAGGTGCCAAATTCTGACATTGTAGCTGTGGAAGTGGACAAAGACATTGTGGATGGAAAGAAACCACCTGCGTACATACGGTAAATTTTCAATGGTCATGTAGCTCCAGATAAAATGTGGATCTGACAGAATCTGCTTTGGGAGGTACAAAATTTGTGTAAGATTCTGATATGTTGGTGTCATTGAATATAGAGCGCATCACTTTTACAATTGGTAAAAGCTTCTATTTAACACTTAGCTAATTTTAATTATCTGCAGAAGTAGAGATGGCACGGTAGCATAGTGGTTAGCACTGCTGCTTCACAGTGCCAGGGACCCAGGTTTGATTCTCGGCTTGGGTCACTGCCTGTGTGGAGTTTGCACGTTCTCCCCGTGTCTGCATGGGTTTTCTCCGGGTGCTCCGATTTCCTCCCACATTCTGAAAGACGTGCTGGTTAGGTGCATTGACCCGAACAGGCACTGGACTGTGGTGACTAGGGGAACTTCACAGTAACTTCGTTGCAGTGTAATGTAAGCCGTACTTGTGACTAATAAATAAACTTTTAAAAACTTTTTAAACTAGATCATTGTTGGTGATAACACATTTAAGGATACAGTTTTTCCCAGTGAACTCCCTGAAAGCCATACTATGGCAGTATCTAGCACTATGCAAGTTCTATGCCCACTTGCTTATCAGTCCTGACAAACTGGAGTAAGCTATTTGTAACCCTTGCACGTTTCCAGATGCTGCTGAAAAGAAAAAAAAGCAGTCAAAACGCATTTCAGATTCCTGCAAACATATAACAACAGCCATCTTCATAGCATTGGAGACTATTGAGTCGCATCTCCCTTTTATTGTTTAAGTATTGTTTCATTTGCCTGCAATGCAAGACTGTGCTTTATTTTCTTGCCTTCTCCCTCAAGCATGTGGGGTAGGCTGGCTAAGTCCTTTCTCGCAGCAAATAACTCTACCACAGTGTAATTTTAACATCATTTATTTAGTAGAGTACAGTTCCTGAGGAAATGTAGCAGTACATTTTCTCTAACTCCATGCTGAATTCATGTAGGGAAAATATCATAAATCAGATCTGAAGGCCACTAATTAGCCCAGAAGACTGGATAATTTCTCCTGCAGGACCTGGGACCAAATCCTTTTGTAGGAGTCATGCAGTGGAACGTTCTCTGATCTGCTGAACAACCAAGCTGAAAGATCATTAATTCTGGTAATGACATAATAGCCAAGGGGAAACTTGGTTCTTAAACGTGTCTTGAGCTCATTTGTCATTGTACCTGCTCTTTCAAATTTCATTTGTTGTCTTGGGTGGGTTGTCAGTTGATAAAATTCCATTTACCTGGCGGCTTGGCTCTTAATAGAAGTTGGTTGCTATGAGACCGTGTTTTATCATGCTTTTAGTTGCTCTTTACAGCTTGTAAAATATTTTCTGTCCTGAAAGCAGACATCAATATTTGCTATAGTGTCTCCCTGCTCACCCCACCCACCCCCACAAGCTTTGCACCTAAACTTTTGGGAGTGGGGTGGGGGGAACACATCAGACATTGCTGACGCTGGATTTGGATCATTCCTTCTCCTAAGCCTGTTTGCCTAAAGGAGAGCTGAAATGCATCCACATAGAGTAAGCAGCACAATTTTTTATCAAGCATTACGTGAATCCGATCATGAATGGTAGCTACATTTTGGCACCACTGCATTGGGCTTGAGAAATCAGTTTTGTTGGCACCCTTTTTCTTGTAGCTTTTAGGTATTTGGACGGCTCGGTGGCACAGTGGTTAGCACTGCTGCCTCACAACACCAGGGACCTGGGTTCAATTCCAACTTCAGGTCACTGTCTGTGTGCAGTTTGCACGTTCTCCCCGTGTCTGTGTGGGTTTCCTCCGGGTGCTCCGGTTTACTCCCACAGTCCAAAGATGTGCGGGTTAGGTGGATCGGCCATGCTAAATTGCCCCTTAGTGTCAGGGGGATTAGCTAGTGTAAATGCATGGGATTATGGGGATAGGGCCCGGATGGGATTGTGGTCGGTGCAGACTCAATGGGCCGAATGGCCTCCTTCTGCACTGTAGGGATTCTATGAAAGTGACAAAGCCAGATAAAAGGGGTCAAATAAATGTTAGATTTCACTGGCAGATGTTTTGCTGGTGTGTCACATATTTTGAAGGACTTTTTTTAAAACACGTAGATTCCTCAATTAAATCATTTTTAACTGATTAGATATTTTCTTGTATTTAGAGCCACATCCAAGGAACCTGTTGAAGAAGAATATGATTCTGGAGTGGAAGATGATCGGTGGCATCGCCAAGCAGATGCAGCTAATAATTAAACAGCTACAATTTGGAGCAATTTATGCAAAGATGAGCCTCGTACAACATGAAACTATTTTTATTTTATTTAATTTTAAATGTGTCATTAACCCATTACTCTCGCCAGCGGGAGTTGCCCTTTTTTTGGGAAAGGGCTAAAAGTCGTCTCCTCCCCCCTTTGACATGATCTCAGCAGAGCAGTGAAACTGATCATGGATTTGTAAGATAGTAACATTTTGTACAGTGGACATTATGCCGTCTATGAATTTTACTGTAAACACATTCTGAATGTGTTTATGATACAGTTTTTAACAGCTGCTTCCCTACAGTAACTGTTTAGGAACAAAAGAGACACCCGCTTCTCTATCTCTCTCTCTCCCCCCCCCCCCCCCCCCCCCCCCCAACCCACCCCCAAAAGAACAGAAAAACTTAAACTTACTGGATGTCCCCCTTTAATTTTCTCCAATGTGTCTGAAAATGTCACTTACTACTTTGGGCTAGATGTGTTGTGGTCTTATTACAAAGGTATATTGTTCCTTTTAAAAGGTAGAATTTCTGTTTGAGTTCAAGGTTTAGGAATCAAATTGAGGCAAAAAGAGTCACAGCAAGTGTCGATGGAGCTAAACAATAAACAGGTTTTACTAACACAGGTATTGCAGGGATTTCAGCTTCAATTCTTGATTACAATAGTTTGGACATGATTTTGGTTTCATTTTGCTAGTGCTCAAGTATATATAACATTGTTTTAGATGCATTTAATATCATGCACAAGAAATAAATCTGTACCATATTTTTCTGTACTTCATTTTATGCTATTGCTGACCAGAAACAGGATTGGCTCTAATCCTTTAGAAATTTACTTTATTGGAACACTAAAGGATTTAAAGATGATTTATTGTAAATTTCTGGTTATATAAATAAAGTGTATAAATTAAGCACTTAACAAATTGTGACATTTTTTACTTTGTCAATTGTTAGAGATTGACAGTGAACAGGCAACCTTAGAATGATTTAAACTAATGATGGAGACGCCTGGACAAAGCACAGAAGTTGATTACATATTCAGAGACAAACTTGTAATCCAGAACTGGTACTATGTATAGAATCTGCAGCAGACAGAGTGCCAGATGACACCTTGTGTTCCATTTAATATATTTGGGGAGAACTATTTTGGTGCAAAATGGATTGAAACTTCTACCATACTGATCATAATTAAGAGTGCCAGGATTTAGAACAGCAACTTTTAAAAATCGTAGAATCCTTACAGTGCAGAAGGAGACCGTTTGGTCCATTGAACCTGTACCAACAATAATTCCACCCAGGCCCTATCCTCGTAACCCCATGTGTTTACCCCCGACACTAAGGGGCAATTTAGCATGGCCAATCCACTTAACTTGCGTACCTTTAGACTGGGAGGAAACCCACACAGACGTGGGGAGAATGTGCAAACTCTACGCAGACAGTCACCGGAATTAAACTCAGGTCTCTGGCGCTGTGAGGCAGGAATGCTAGCCGCTGTGCTGCCCTTAATGGAAGGAAGATGAGAGGTAGAGGTTTTCCACCTTGTCCTGACTTACCTAACTATATGTCGGATGAGAACAGAGGGTACCTTAACAAATGAAATCAACTGTTCAGTCATGACGTACATAGCAGCTGAACCAGTCTCTTCAGCAGGATAAAAGCAAGTTACTGCAGATGCTGGAATTAGATGCTGCCAGACCTGCTGACGTTTTCCAGCATTTTCTCTTTCTCTTCAGCCGGATGCCTGTTGTGCATTTGGAGGAACCACTGAATACCTATCGATAATCCTGGAGTTCAGAGGCAAATTCAGCATCTATACACTCATCCTAGCTGAGATCAGGAGACTAGAGTACAGAATTAAACTTGACTTTCCAGGTCTTATGATTCAGTGCGTCACGGGACGCTAGCTTTGTCCACTGCGCCATCATTGAGGGTTTAGATTTTCAGTTAAATCGTTCTTGCTGGGTTTCTTTTCAGTTTCCTTTGTGTCTCCTGCACCCTGGGAAAGAACAGAGGTATTGAACCTACAGATGCAATTAGTCATCGTCATCAGTAATCTTGTACATAAGATGAGCTATACAATCGAGAATTGTCAACACTTGAATGATATTAAAAATGGGGTAAGATTATAAAGCCATTTTGGAATACAAAACTGAAGTTTGGAATTATTTTTCACTCTGCCACTGGAGGGTGGAGGTAACGTTTATTAGTCTGTTTGTAAACAAATCTCAAAAACTAATGGCTGAATTTCAACCAAACTCAGTACATGGGGGTATGGCCCAAGGAACAACTGATCAGATTATGGCAAAGGTGCAGGTCTGGATCCTGGAATTAAAAAAAAAAAGTATCTGCTAACATTGGGAGAGGGGAAAAATTGACTTTTTAGAATAATGAATTGTTTTTTTAAAAAATGTTGTCTGTCTCCTTTGCAGTGGTGGGATTTGTCACAGCTGTCAAGATGTGAACAGGGTTTTCAGAGCAGGTTGTTGGATGTGGATTGGCCTGAAGCTGTTTCAGTGAAATTGAAACTCTTAATCGAGGAATTTCTTTTCAGCTTTATGGTTACAGAGCATTTTGAGTAATTGTGATGTTACTAACGCAGCATGGCAGAAGGTATCCATTCTGCCGAATGCTTTCTTCACTTTTTTAATTTCATTTGTTCACGGGTTGTGGGTTTCACTGGCATGACCAGCATATATTGCCCATTCATACTTGCACTTGTGTAGGTGGGAAACAGCTGCCTTGAACTGCCTCAACCTGTGTGCTGCAGGTACATCACCAGTGCTGTCAGGCAGGGAGTTTCAGGATTTTGATCTAGTGTTGGGGAAGGAACGGTGATATGTTTCCAAGTCCGGGTTGTTTGTAACTTGGAGGGGAACATGCAGGTTGCGGTGTACCTGCTTCCTTTTTCATCTAGGTGGTAGAATTTGATTTGATTCATGGGTCATCTCTCTTTTCACTATGATAATGTCCTCCACTATGAGCCTTTGTGCTTCTCATGACTAGCATGCCAGCCTTGTGTAAAAGATGTCTATGCCATTCAGCTGAATAGGAATCCACGAATTCTGTTCTCCCTGCAGCTTCAGATTTCCTAGATACGTTCGTGAGAGCAGTGTCCGTAGAACATATTTAAACCTGGCAACTCAATTATGAATGTTGGAATTATTTGTAGAAGCAACAAGTACTGGGTAGCAGAAATACAGGGAGGCTTAAGCAATTAAATTCACCCTCATTGTTACTCAGGGAACAAATGAGCTCAGTGTAAATTTACCATAGTCGTCAAAAAGATGGCCAGTTGCTGATGAGCAAATATTGACAAGCTGGAGGGTATTTACAGCCAGATACTGGAATTAATAAATCTCCCAGGAATTAAAGCCACGCATTTCAAACAATGTGGTAAGAAACAGTGCTGAAAACAACAGAGGAATTTGAGTCAAAAAAGGCTACATGTGCCACAATATATGTCATTATGACCACAGCAGTAGCATGTAAAGAACAAATCAAAAAGGCTAGTTGTCTGTTATTACACAATTGAAGCAGAGAATGTAAAGCTGCAGGGTTTAGAGAAAACACTTTTTTAAAAAATGACATTTTCCCTGCCTTGCATTTTGAATTTTCAAAAGAAACACAATCCTTAATGCTGTAAAAGTAATGACAGATATTGTAGGCATCTTAAAACAACTAAAATCAAAAGCTCTGGCGTTAGAAACCAGTTGGATCTGACTCCTATCAGAGGCGGCACAGTGGTTAGCACTGCTGCCTCACAGCGCCAGGGACCTGGGTTCGATTCCTGGCTCGGGTCACTGTGTGGAGTTTGCACATTCTCCCCGTGTCGGTGTGGGTTTCCTCTGGGTGCTCCTCCCACAGTCCAAAAGACATGCTGGTTAGCTGCATAGGCCATGATAAATTTTCCCTCAGTGTACCAGAGTATGGCGACTAGGGGATTTTCACAGTAACTTCATTGCAGTGTTAATGTAAGCCTACATGTGACACTAATAAATAAACTTTACTTTAAACTAGCTTAAAATACAGGGTCTTTACCCTGGTATAGAAGTCATTGCAGATGACATTCTGTTTGTTCTCTCTATGAAAATGGTGAACTTTGGAGGATTCTGCCAGAGGTTAGTGGAAGAGCTGCACCATCACTGAGAATCCCAGGAAGATAAAGCACAGATGGAGGCCTGTTGTGTCTGTGCTGTCAGTGTATTCAATCCATCAACTTGGACAGTATTGATAGCAATTCAGTTGTGAGATTTTATGACCATCACCCAATCCATTAAAAGTATTTCAAATCATGCTCTGCAGGCTACCCATTAATTACCGGGTTTCCAGTTGACCTTGCACTAGTAATGATCCAATAGTTCTCAGAGGTCAATACTGCCCATGTTGCTGATTGAAAATGAGCTGGAAGGTGAAAGAACAAATGCTAGGTGTGTCCACAATTAGTTTATTTTCTCTGATTATATTGGGACTCGAGAAGCTAACACCAGTTGAAGATGGAACACCAGCAAAGGCCCGATGAGCCAAATGAATGCCGCATGTATCGTCATTGCTATGGTCGTTTTCTCCTACCTTGATTTGGGATGCCAGAGTCTCCAACTTCATCATTTAAGCAAAAGAGGAGATCTCGGCCAAATGTTTGAACATATTTTAATGCCAATATGACATATTTCCTGTCATGGATTCACTGATTGCATTGATTCACATAATTAATTAAAAAGATGGCATTTAATTTAGTGAATCTTGGCATGGTGTAAGAATCCTTGGCGAGATGTCGTGCAGCATCTGTACAGGGCATTGGTGAGGCCGCAGCTGGAATACTGTGTGCAGTATTGGTCCCCTTATTTGCGGAAGGATATATTGGCCTTGGAGGGAGTGCAGAGAAGGTTCACCAGGTTGATACCAGAGATGAGGGGTGTTGATTATGAGGAGAGACTGAGCAGATTGGGTTTGTATTCGTTGGAATTTAGAAGGCTGAGGGGGGATCTTATAGAGACCTATAAGATAATGAAGGGGCTGGATAGGGTAGAGATGGAGAGATTCTTTCCACTTTGAAAGGAAGCTAGAACTAGAGGGCACAGCCTCAAAATAAAGGGGGGTCAGTTTAGGACAGAGTTGAGGAGGAACAACTTCTCTCAGAGGATGGTGAATCTCTGGAATTCTCTGCCCACTGAAGTGGTGGAGGCTACCTCGTTGAATATGTTTAAATCACAGATAGATGGATTCCTGATCGGTAAGGGAATTAGGGGTTATAGGGATCAGGCAGGTAAGTGGAACTGATCCACTTCAGATCAGCCATGATCTTATTGAATGGCGGGGCAGGCTCGAGGGGCTAGATGGCCTACTCCTGCTCCTATTTCTTAGGTTCTTATGTTCTTACTGGCTCCTGCATATGAGAGTGTCCCAACACCACGCCACGTCTTGTACCGATGGCGGTATCCTGATGTTCTTTTTGTGGGGTATCCTTCCACTGCTTGGAGGTCCCGGGATGCTGACTTAGGTCCCGATTGATTGTGTTTTACCTGATGAGGGATCCTGTATGTTGTGTTGCTCTGTCTTTGTTATCTTGAGGGCGTGCTCCATGGTGCTGTATGCTCATGGCTTTATCCTGAGACCTCTCCCCCTCCCCCAAAGAACAAAAACAATTACAGGACAGGAACAGGCCCTTCGGCCCTCCAAGCCTGCACCGACCCATTCTGGTATCCTTTCACTATCCCTGTGAGAGGCGGTGCAGACTGCAATGATTGATAATCTGAAGCATTTGTGTGAATATTTAACGGTCTTTTCTGTGTGTACATCTGGAATAATCATCACTGCACTTTACTAGATTTTGGGAATTTGTGCGTTTTATGGTAAAATGTAAAAAGGAAAACTTCCAATAAAACATTCATTAAAAAAAAATGAAGTGACTTAGTTTATTGGTGAAAGATGAGGTTTGTATTTCCATGGGCAAGTTTGTGAACTGTTATGAGCAGATTATATGAATGCTGTCAAGTGTCACACTTGCATTATGTAACTGGATTGTTCTCTGCACCATTATCATCTTTCAAAGTCCCTTTTTCAAAGAATTTAAGCAATTCAGAGTTTTCAATTCACTGATTCTTCTGATAGTCCAGATATGGGCAAAGAATCCATTTATGGTCAAAGCACGGGGCGCACTTCGATCATTTTTTGACTCGGGTGGGAAAAGCGATGTGTAGCCCACTGGCTGAACTGCTGGAAAAAAATCCTGGAGGTGGCTCCTACAGTGTCACGTTGGCAGGGCGGCACTGAATGTGCCCATCCACCAAGAAACTCGGCTTTCAGGAGATCAGAGGGCTGTTTTTAAAGGGCTAAAAAAAAATCAAAAAGGATTCCCTACCACCCCTCCCCTCCACAACTGACCTCGCCAATGGAAGTCCTCCCCTCCGCAGGAGAAAGTGCCTGGGCATTGCTGGGAGCAGCAACAGGGATCACTGCCAGGGGTACTGGTCAGGCATGACTCTCTTTCCGCTCCCCCCCCCCCCCCCACCAACCCCAGGGGCACCCAGCAGGGACTGCTCGCCAGGTCCCCATTTGTCAAAAGGCCTTGTAAACCCTGCCGACATAATGGGGATGCCCTAACGTGTGGGGACAATGATATGTAAATATATGGTAATGGGGTTACTGAACTCTCATGGTGGTAACCCCATTATGTCATTGGTGGGGAGTGGGGAAAATGGGAATGGGAAATGTCACTGGTGTAAAAGCCATTTGGTTGGATTTCCTGTTGGATTCTCCGCCTCACTGGCTTTCCCACTCGCTGAATACTGGGGCGGAGAATCCCCACCTTTGTGTTATTCCTTGTACGATGGGTTACAAAACATATGGTAGAAGAAGTAAGTTGTTATTAAAAATCAGTCAAAGCAAAACTTTTGTAAGCGTTACTTCTTTAATCATCCCATATATTCTAGACTGTATTTGAGATTTTATATCTCATATTTCCATATATTTAGGAACATGGGAATTAACTGATTGTTCATCAATATTAGTTGCTTCAGTCTTCTAAACCCAATGTGTTTAATGTCTGCCATTCCAAAGTGTGCGAAAATCGTTTAATTCAGTGATCAGATTCCTGCAGGTGGGGTACGTTTAATTGTTCATGGATCGCTGCTCACTTTTAAGAGCAATTTATTGAAAAGATTCAGCTTCTAGATTGTAGGAAGCAACTCATTTTTTGGAAATGATTGTACAACTTATGAAAACCCAAATTGTAACACTTGTGTAAGAGTTACATGCCCTCTAAACTAAGGAAATGTAATGATAAAAGTTTTTACACCAGGCATGGGGACCCGGAATTGGGAAAACCTGGATCAATCCGACTTCTTGGAAAAAGGACAACAAAAGCTGTGACCCGAAACAAGCTGTACACATTTCATGCACATGGCTATCAATAAAATGGACAAGGTTCAAGGAGACCCTTTCAATCTGCTTTTTACTGGACCTGTTCGTTTATTCATACCTCCCAGAGGACAATATAACCGATGGGCAAAATCAAAACATTGATCAAGTGTAACTTGCCAGCACGTTTGATTTCTTTATGAGTAGGGAGACCCATTGCAGGAGAGCGTGATGCTTCTCAATACTAATCTTCAGGCATATTGTAGCTAATGATTGTAACCTAGCCTAATAGGATGCCAGAGTTTTATCTATACCAGAATGTAAAGTATTGGGAATAAAAAGCTCCATCTTCAACAAAATCAAAAGGCCATAAGACCATAAGACATAGGAGCGGAAGTAAGGCCATTCGGCCCATCGAGTCCACTCCACCATTCAATCATGGTTGATTTCAACTCCATTTACCCGCTCTCTCCCCATAGCCCTTAATTCCTCGAGAAATCAAGAATTTATCAATTTCTGTCTTGAAGACGCTCAACGTCTCGGCCTCCACAGCCTTCTGTGGCAATGAATTCCACAGACCTACCACTCTCTGGCTGAAGAAATTTCTCCTCATCTCTGTTCTAAAGTGACTCCCTTTTATTCTAAGGCTGTGCCCCCGCGTCCTAGTCTCCCCTGCTAATGGAAACAACTTCCCTACGTCCATCCTATCTAAGCCGTTCATTATCTTGTAAGTTTCTATTAGATCTCCCCTCAACCTCCTAAACTCCAATGAATATAATCCCACGATCCTTGACGGGCCGTGAAAGTTCATCCTGTAGCAAAGCTTAGCAAACACTTAGAGAGCTGACAAGAAAATTGGCATCAATCATATCATTTGCATTGTTAATTTATGCAAAAACAATGTCAATGTAGGACAGTAAAAAAATGTTCCGTGCTTAACATGCTGTTCAATCCTATTCATGTGCAATATCCCTCAAAATCAATAAAAGATTGACTCACTGAATACATACAGTGAATATTCTATGTATCTCAGTTGTATTGAAGCACCTCGGAGTGCAATTTGTTTTATGTGGGCAACCTTTAAAATAACATTTGTAAAACCATTGTAAAATGTCTGAAAAATTTCCTTTACTGTAAATGAGGTTTCTCAGAATGTTACTTGATGTATGTAAAGAGCCTGAATATTATTGCTCTTTGTGTGATAGCCATATGGCAGCACGGTGGCACAGTGGTTAGCACTGCTGCCTCACAGCACCAGGGACCTGGGTTCAATTCCTGGCTTGGGTCACTGTCTGTGTGGAGTTTTAAAAAATATATCCAATTCAATCCAATCAAAGTCCAATTCAAAGAGCCTGATTTTACCATTTTCATTCTAAGTGCTGAATCTGGGCGCAATTCAGATCTGACTTGGAAATCTGCTTTCACGCGCTTAGCCTGGAAAAAAAAATCGCGGGTCTGAATCGCGCTGTGGGGGGGGGCTTAGCACGCCTGAAATGATCAGAGCTCCGGACTGCGCATGCGCAGTTAGAAAAAAAATGGAAAAAGCGCGCCCGTGTCAGATCGCTCCCGGGCCCCAGAAAGCGGAGAAAGCGGCCCAGGAGCGAAAAGTGGGAGCAATGGCCCCCACAGACATCACTGTCCCCCTTATCCACTCACCCATCCGCTACCCAGACCGATCGCGGCCCCCTGCCCCCTTCCCCCCCCACCAGAGATACATCTGCCCCCCCCCACCAGTGAGCGATCAGGCCTGCAGAGTGGCAGAGGGGGTCCCCTCTGGTGGGGGGGCAGCGGACCCCCTCTGCCCCCCCACCAGAGAATGCATCAGCCCCCCCACCCCCACCAGAGAGCGATGGGGCCTTCCCCCCCCCCCACCAGAGATACATCTTACCCGCCTCCCCCCCCCCCCCCGCTTTTGAACGATCTGGCCTCACTCACTCCCTCAGAGAATGATCTGGCCTCACTCCCCCCCCCCCCCCCGCTTTTGAACGATCTGGCCTCACTCACTCCCTCAGAGAATGATCTGGCCTCACTCCCCCCCCCCCCCCCCCCGAGAATGATCTACCTCATTCCCCCCTCCCCCACAAGAATGATCTGGCCTCACTCCCCCCAACCCCCCCCCCCCCCCCCCGAGAATGATCTGGCCTCAGTCCCCCCCCCTCCCACCCCCCCACCAGAGGAACATTTGAACTGCCTCCTCCTCCCTCCCCCTCACCAGAGAATGATCTGGCCCACCTCCCTCCCCACCCCCCACCAGACAATGATCGGCCCTCCCCCCCCCACCAGACAACGATCCGCCCTCCTCCCCCCCCTCCCACCAGACAGCGATCTGGCCTCACTTGCCCCCCCCCCCCCCCCACCACCCTGAGAATGATCTGGCCCGCCTCCCTCCTTCCCCTCACCACCAATCCGAGTCACGGAGCTTTGGAAGCTCTGAATTCGCCTCTTCAGCAGCTGGAGCGCCCGATTCAGACTTTTATTCAGCAGGTCCATTTCGGCGTGATTCCGGATCGGCGAACGCGGTGGTAAAGGGGGAAATGCTGATAAAGTTGGGCGGGCTGTTCATTAATTCCATTTAAATGCATGCAAATGCATTTAAATCGACGTTGTGCCCGTTTTGGGCGCGAATCAGATCGCAGCCATTCCCGGGTCTTGGTAAAGTGGCTATCTGCGCGGACGTGGGCGCGGATGAGATTAATGGCCTCACACCCGACTTTACCATGTTTTCGCGCCCGAAAACAGGCATGACGCAATGGTAAAATAGGGCCAAAGTCTCAGCAAGTGAGACATTCCAGATCCAAGCTGACAAGACAGCCCTCTCACTTCCTGTCTTGGGCTTGATCTCCATGATCCCAAGCTGAGTGGAGCAGGCAATGCACCTTCTCCAAGGCTTGATCTCATTTGCATCCGAGCTAAAAGGCCGAGATGCCTCTTTAAAAAAATTGCTTCAAATGAAGCCTCAGTGTAACCTCATGACTTCAAACAAGTGCAGTACATTGATACTACACTTGATCTTAGCTGAAAGGCCGAGAAGCGATACTGTCTGTGTCGAGTCTGGCACATTCTCCCCGTGTCTGCGTGGGTTTCCTCCGGGTGCTCCAGTTTCCTCCCACAGTCAGAAAGACGTGCAGGTTAGGTGTATTGGATGTGCTAAA
Organism: Mustelus asterias; assembly: GCF_964213995.1. Lineage (NCBI taxonomy): Eukaryota > Metazoa > Chordata > Chondrichthyes > Carcharhiniformes > Triakidae > Mustelus > Mustelus asterias. Next base: position 16,338,382 of record NC_135824.1, on the reverse strand, counting down.
TTGACCCTCAGTGTACACGAACAGGCGCCGGACTGTGGCAACTGGAGGATTTTCACAGTAACTTCATTGCAGTGTTAATGTAAGCCTACTTGTGACACTAATAAATAAACTTATACAATGTTATACAGATTGATGAATAAAGTCTATTTTGGGGATGGTCAGCCCGGCTCTAGGGGGCGCGCAAGCCGAGACTTCGATTGGCTCCTGATAAAACCCGCCCATGCCCCCCCGCTGATTGGTCATTTACATATTAACCCCGCCCCTCCTCTGCGTGGTGATTGGCCGGCAGTCCCTGTCTATCAGGTGACGTAGGGAGCCGGCTCCAGGCAGCAATGGAGCGGCCGCCGCCATTTTATCGCCATGGGCCGCCCGCTGCGGCCTTCACCCCGCACGGCCAGGGCCGACACCCTTTCTATCAGCCCGCGAACAGGAGTGAGGAGGCGGCCGGCGCCGCGTTTCCTCTCCCCCGGCAGCATGGCTTCCCTGTGCCGGAGAGAGGCCTGGCCCCGGACCGGGCTGCGGCCGGCGGAGACTGGGGCCCGCCCGCAGAGAGCTTCCCGCCAACGGGCCCGGGAGGGCCTGCTCCGGCCAGCGGCAGAGTGGATGCGTTAGAAGAGCACAGCCAGCAGTGGGATCAGGGGCAGCGAGAGCACCCAGCGGCTCAGGAGCACCCAGCAGCCAAGCACCTGCAGTGTGCCCCGCAGCCCTGGGGCCGAGAGCACCCTCCCCACCCACAGGGTCAGCACCGAGACCACCCACAGGGTCAGCAACACTCTCCTCATCTACAGGGTCAGCAACACCCAAACTACCCTCCTCACCCATTGGGTAAGCAACACCCAGACCACCCTCCTTACCCACAAGGTCAACAGCATAGAGACCACTCTCCTCATCTACAGGGTCAACAGCATCCAGACCACCCATCTCAACCACAGGGTCAGCAACACCTAAGCCATCTTCGGCAACCACAAGGTCAGCAACAGCCAAGCCAACCACCTCACTCCCAGGGCCATCCTCACCTGAATCATCTGTCTCTCTCGCAAGGACATGAGCGTCCTCCTCACCCGTGGAATCACCATCACCAAGGTTGCCCTCCCCTCCCTCAGGGTCATGAGCAGAAGGAACAGTTGCCCCAAGTGCCGGGATATGAATGCAGAGACCAAGCTAGCTTCCCGCAGGGATTTTCACACCAGGACCGCTCAACTGATCAGTATCGGGAACATTACCCTCAGCAGGGACAATCGTATCATCGCCCTCACCCTCCATATCAACAGGAACAGATGGATCCTCAGCATCGGTATCCATTCCATGAACATTTACATCCTGAGCAACATCCGCCCTTCTCTGAGAGAGCTGGAATTGCCAACAGTGTTGCACCTCCCAATCACAACACGCCTTCCCAGCATCAGAACAATCCCTGTCAGGACCAAAACCTGCTTCGTACTGGAAACTTACCTGCTGGGTATGGATCTCAAAATTCTCAGTTAATAAACCATAGCATCCATAATAATCAACAGAACTTTCCAAACTCATTGGGAGAGATACCATCTTGGAAAAATGAACACAACGTGCAGTATAACAACGAAAAGGTGGCAGCACCATGGCCCAGTGTTGCTAATTTCTCGCAAAACTTAAAAAACGCCAGTGGAGAACAACTACACAGAAATGACTTAATGACCAGGAAGTCATCACCAGACCAATTCTCTCATAATTTTAAATATACCGAATCTCTAAAAGCGCAAGATGAGTTGTGGCTTACAAGATTCTTGTCAAAACGTAGGTTGCAGCCTTCCGAGGTTACAAAGCCCAAATCTTCCCCGTTAGTTAGTGAAGTAAAGGAGTCAGTGCTGAGTGCTTGTAAACTTGTGACTGAGCTTACTGCCCTATGTCAGAAGTTGAGGCATAATGTGGAAAATGAGGCAGTTTGGACTGAATCTTATCTAAAAGCGGTTGAAATAAAGACTGCTTTACAGGAAAAACTAAAGATGTTAAATGACAGCGACTACCTCAGCGCTGTGAAAAAGAAACTGGAAAGAATCAAAAAGAAAAGAAGTAGCATTCAAAGGAAGAAGCAGGAGTGGCGCTTAGAAAAACAAGAGGAAGAGGCGAGGGCAGCGGAAAGAGAAGCAAAAATTGATGCATGGAGAATGAAGTGTGTCCGAAAAGTTGAAGAAAAAAAGAGGGTACTTAATTGCATCTTTATTGTGTTGCATGTGTGATCAGGTCACGGTGATTTGCATAGTTTAGTAATTATAAGATCCAATGGCAAAAATACATTGCATGCTAAGATAAATACAAACAGATTTGAAGTGTGCCAATTACTCAGTGTTGCAAGTACGTTAAGTCACACTGGGCATGGAGTATCCTCCATTCAGAACTAATTATTAGATATTGGGTATGGTGTAGTTTGTTATTATTTCAGATGATTGCACTGTACCACTGTTTCCCAGGTGCTGACAACTGTCTGGTGGCCATTCTCAGTGTATGATTCTTGATGGCAACTCCTCATCAACTATTTGGTTGTATGGGGCATCATAGTCAAGCCCAATTCTCAAATAGCATTGGCATGCATTGTTCGCAGCGAGGGCCACTGGATAATGATCACAAATCTCTGACCAGGCAGCTTCCATTTCTATTTCTGAGGAATTATCCCCCAGCAACTGATTTGGGGTGGCACAGTGGTTAGCACTGCTGCCTCACAGCACCAGGGATCTGGTTTCAATTCCAGCCTTGGGTCACTGTCTATGTGGTACTTGCACATTCTCCTCGTGTCTGCGTGGGTTTCCTCCGGGTGCTCCGGTTTCCTCCCACAGTCCAAAGATGTGCAGGTTAGGTTGATTGGCCATAATATGTCGCCCCTTGGTGTCAGGGGGGAGAACAGGGTAAATATGTGGGGTTATGGGAATAGGGTCTGGATGGGATTGTTGTCAGTGCAGGCTCGATGGGCTGAATGGCCTCCTGCACTGTCGGGATTCTGTGATCCGCAGGGATGGAAACTAGTTCCTTCTGGGTTGTGTAACTCAGTACCACAAAGTAAGCTGTAAACAGACAGTTGATGAATTTACAGTTATTTCAGCTGTTGAATCCTTCATATAATATGGAAGCACGTTGTATTACACATTTGTAGTTAGTTCAGTTGTAAACATTGAAATATGATCTAAAACGTTTAATACGGTTCTTCAGAAGATGGCTAAAGTTACAGTAAAATGAAATGTACTGTGTTTGAACCTTTAGTTTACTTGCATAAATATTGTACAAAATACTCAGGGATTTGCTATAAGTTACTCCAACTGCTCATTTTAATCTGGTTTAAAGCAAAATAATTTCCATATGTAGTCAAAAGTTGTGTTGCTGAAAATGTATGGTCACTGTAAAATTTTTTCAGAATTCTGTCTTACACAGTATAAAAATACATTTTTCTATTATATCATTATCACAGTCATTTACAGAAGCTGTTTTGCCATAATCATTAGTTTTCTTGTTCTATCAAATTGTTACATACAAAAAGAAATATCCAGATTTTGGACTTGTCAAAACCTAATGAATTTGTGATGTTATACTAACCAATTATGGTTTTGAAGTAAAATTAAAATTCAAAGGATTGACAAGTTATCAGGTAACGGTTTTAACTTTGTGACCCACCTTAGGCCTTTTAAGAAACTTATTTTATCGTTACTACTCTCATTCTTATACACATTCTACTTGCAGAAGCCATAAGGGAGGTTGATATACTAAATTAATATGTGCAGTGAGTAATTAAGGAATTGCTGGGGGAAATTAGCAAGTCCATGAAGTGTTGCAACAAAGAAATTTCACTTTTAAAACAAAAATTGCAAAACATACCTGTTGACTCAGTAAACCAATGGTGGCACGGTAGCACAGTGGTTAGCACTACTGCTTCACAGCTCCAAGGATCTGGGTTCAATTCCTGGCTTGGGTCACTGTCTGTGTGGAGTTTTGCACATTCTCCTCGTGTCTGCGTGGGTTTCCTCCGGGTGCTCCGGTTTCCTCCCACAGTCCAAAGATGTGCTGGTTAGGTTGATTGGCCATGCTAAAAATTGCCCCTTAGTGTCCTGAGATGCGTAGGTTAGAGGAATTAGTGGGTAAATATGTAGGGATATGGGGGTAGGGCCTGAGTGGGATTGTGGCCGGTGCAGACTTGATGGGCCAAATGGCCTCTTTCTGCACTGTAGGGTTTCTATGATGATTCAATGGAGGTGTGAAATTTGCAATAAACTTCCTTGGGTTAATTAATGGAAGAGATGTCATCATAATGTGGATAGTTTGTAGAAAAAATAAACATTCCCTGTTTCATCTCGTTTAATGTTTGATTTGTATCCACAGCACTTTGAATATCTTGATGTTCAGAGCAACAATGTTTTTGGTTTATAGGAACGTGAACTCAAAGCTGCAGCAGACAGTGTGCTGGCAGAGGTGCGGAAAAAGCAGGCAGATGCAAAACGACTAACGGATATCTTGCGGGCACTGGAGAAGCTGCGGAAACTGAGGAAGGAAGCTGCAGCTAGGAAAGGTGTGTTGGGGAGGCGATGGTCTGGAGGTATTGTCACTGGACCAGTAATGCAGAGACCCAGGTTGCTGCACTGGGGACACAGGTTTGAATCCCACCGCGGCAGATGGTGAAACAGTGAAAAATCTGGAATTAAAAGTCTAATGATGACCATGAAACCATTGTCGATAGTAAAAGAAAACCCCATTGGGTTCACTAGAATCATAGAAACCCTACAGTGCAGAACCATCGAGTCTGCACCGACAACAATTCCATCCAGGCGCTATGCCACATAACCCCACATTGATACCCAGCTAATCCCTCTAACCTACGCATCCCGGAACAATAAGGGGTAATTTAGCATGACCAATCCATCTAACCCGCACATCTTTGGACATTCAACTAATGTCCTTTAGGGAAGGAAATCTGGCATCCTTACCTGGTCTGGTCTACATGTGACTCCAGACCTACAGCAAGTGGTTAGCACTGCTGCCTCTCGGCGTCAAGGACTCTGGTTCAAATCCCAGCTTAGGTCACTGTGCGGAGTCTGCACGTTCTCCCTGTGTCTGCGTGGGTTTCCTCCGGGTGCTCCAGTTTCCTCCCACAATCCAAAAGATGTGCTGGTTAGGTGCATTGGCCATGCTAAATTCTCCCTCGGTCTATCTGAATAGGCGGCGGAATGTGGCGACTGGGAGATTATCACGGGAACTTCATTGCAGTGTTAATGTAAGCCTACTTGTGACAATAAATACACACACTTAACTGCCAGTCAGTTCAAGACAATGAGAGATGAGCAACAAATTTTGGCCTTGCCAGCAGCGTCCATTTCCCATGAAATCATTTTAAAAAAGGTAAGAAGGGAGTTGTCCGCGTATAGACATGCATTTTCAACTTCAATTCAACAAATATTTTCCACAGTGCCTGAGATTGCTGCTTCACATATGTCATTCTTTTGTGACAGCCAACATCTTTACAGTAATACAACATTGTACACAGAATGTAGAATGCCAGAATGTAGGAAAGTATGTTGTGAAGTGGACATACGGAGTTTGCAAATGGACATAGATCGGTTGAGTGACTGGGCAAAATTCTGGCTGAAGGAGTATCATGTGGGAAAATGTGAAGTTGTTCACTTTGGCAGGAAGAATGGAAAAGTAGAGTACAGCTTAAACATCAAACAAGTTCAGAATTCCAATGTGTAGATGAATCTCGATATTCTAGTACATGAATCACAAAATGTTAACGTGCAGGTACAACACGTAATTTAAAAAGCTAATGGAATGTTATCCTTTATTATGAGAGGAATTGAACATGAAAGTAAGAATTTTGTTCTTCAGTTATACAGGGCACCAGTATTGGTCTCCTTATTTAAGCATGGATGTAAATGCATTGGAGGCGGTTCAGAGGAGGTTTACTGGATTGATAAATGAAGCGGATTGTCTTATGGGCTTGTTTGCCCTGGAATTTAGAAAAGTGAGGTGTGACTTGATTGAAGTATATAAGATCCTGAATGGCATTGACAAGGTGAATGTGGAAAGAATGTTTCCTCTTGTGGGTGAATGCAGAACGGGGGGGCAGTGTTTTAAAATTAGGGGCTGCCCTTTTAAGACAGACACAAGGAGAAACTTTGTGTTGTGTGACTTTGGAATTCTCTGGGGGTGGAATCATTGAATATCAGGCAGAGGTAGATAGATCCTTGTTAGGCAAAGGAATCAAAGGTTATTGGGGATAGATGAGAATGTGGAATTTGAAACACACCACCAGCCACAATCTTGTTGAATGGCGGAGCAAGCTCGAGGGGCTGAATGGCCCAGTTCTCCTATGTTGTATATTCATATACAGCACGGCTGTTCACACCGTAAATGGTCGTGATTCAGCCCATCTGTCTGTGTCGGTTCTTTGCTAAAGCAATTCAGATCTAACCGGACTGCTCTCGCCTTTGTCCCTTATTTTACCGTTTCAAATGTTTATATGCTGCCCCCTTAAAAGATGGCCTCTGCCTCAAATTCCATTTTACCATTCCGCAGGTCATCTCCCAGAGAGTGTTATCATCTGATTCACACACAGGGTTGCAGTGCAGAGTTTACAATGCTTTACTGAACCCTGGCTAAAACATGTATTAAATCACAGTACTGTAGGATTATTATTTAGTAAGTTGATCTCCGCAAAAGCTAGCCAATTTCACAAGTTACCTGTTTTTTTCAGTTCCTTTCTACAAACATAGTATCAAATGTACAAAAAAATAAGTACGTACTGGTATTTTCACAGCGGTGCTAATAAATTTAGTTCATGTGATTTTATGCAGCCTGTGAATATGAACACAAACTCTACAAATAGATTAAGAATGGAAAAAATGCTGAGTTTTTGCACAAGTCCTGTGTTGGGGATTAAAGATGCAACGAATTTTGAATATTCTAGCATATGGAAACCTTGACCTGATTGAGTAAGATATGTTCTGATGTTTTTTATGAGAATGCAAGACTGGGGCAGGAACCATTTTCTGACAGTCTTTGTAGGAATGTTGTCTTACACTTCCAGTTCCTACTCTAACTTTGGTGGAATAAAATAATAAAGCCATAGACTTTGATAAATTCTGAATCCTAGACTATTGTGGTAATAGATTGCACTGCAATGAATTACAGTTTAAAAATTGCCAAGGTTTGCTAAGTAAAGACTCAAGCTAATGAGCACAGGTTTTCTTATGGTTTTGTACCAGTTCAACTGTAACATAAAATGAAATCAATCTGTGTGGCTTGTACAGGTGTTCAGCCTCCTCCTTCTGCTGATGAAATCTTTGAACGTCACATCGAGAGGCTGAGAAAGCTAATTAAAAAGCGCAGCGAATTGTATGATGCAGAAGAAAGAGCCCTGAGGGTTATGCTGGAAGGAGAACAAGAAGAAGAACGCAAAAGAGAGAATGAGAAAAAGCTGAAAAAGGAGAGAGAGAAACTAGAGAAGCAGCAGCGCCAAGTGGAATCCATGATGTTTGGAGATCCAGGTATTTATTTTCCCCTTTCCGGTTTCTCCCAGTTGACATTTGGGGGCAGCACGGCTGCACAGTGGTTAGCACTGCTGCCTCACAGCGCCAGGGATCCAGATTCAATTCCAGCCGTGGGTGACTGTGGAGTCTACGTGTTCTCCCTGTGTCTGCGTGGGTTTCCTCCCGGATTCTCTGGTTTCCGTTCATAGACGTGCGGGCTAAGTTTATTGACCATGTTAAATTGCCCCTTGGTGCCAGGGAGATTAGCAGGGTAAGTACGGGGGTGGGGCCTGTGTGGGATTGTTGTGGGCATAGACTCGATGGGCTGAATGGTCTCCTGCACTGTAGGGATTCTATGATAAATTCATTTTTTAAAGACAAACTGTTATTATAACAATCAAGTTAGATAAATGGTCCTTGTTTGACTGAGGATCTAGTAACTGAAGGCCAACATACAATTATACAACGTTAATGCTTCAGGTTGATGACCTCTCCTCAATATTCTGATGACCGAACATTCACCTGAAGCATTAACACTTCTTTTCTCCACAGATGCTACCAGGCCTGCTGAGTATTTTCTGCATTTTCTATTTTCATTTAGTTCCCACCATCCATGATATTACTTTATAAAGTTACTTGAAGTTTTACTTATTACTAACATTTTTATTGTGTTTGTTAACTATAGCTAGAGATGAGATCAATAAAAGAAAAGCTTGCATTCAAATAACACCTTCCATGACCTCAGAACGTCTCAAAGTGCTTTGTACTTTTGAATTGTGGTCTCTAATATAGTGCAATGTCTACATTCTATATTCAAATATCATAAACAATATTATACAGAAGGTTTGATTGTGTTACTTGCTACCACATAATTAACTTCAGATCTAAGAGCATTCTGACTAACAAACAATTGGTTTGAGACCCAAGAGAGGAATTTTTAATAGAATGTAAATATTCTGCAGGGCACCATATTTTTATAATATTTATGTTATTAGGAGTTAAATCAAATTGCAGGAAAGGTCCTTGGGAAAGATCTCAATAGATTCGAAAACAGCAAATGTGACCTTCCTATTCGAGCAAAGAGGATTGCAGAAAGCAGGAAACCACAGGCCAGTTAGCGAGCTTAACATCTGTTGTAGGAAAATTGCTAGAATCTATTATTAAGGAGGTTTTAGCAGGCCATTTAGAAAATATATCAGTGCAATTAGGCAGAGTCAACATGGTCTTGTGAAAGGGAAATCATGTTTGACTAATTTATTGGAGTTCTTTGAGGAAGTAACAAGCAACATGGATCATGAGACCATAAGACATAAGAGCAGAATTAGGCCACTCGGCCCATCGAGTCTGCTCCGCTATTCAATCATGGCTGATATTTTTCACATCCCCTTTTCTCCATAACCCCTGATCCCCTTATTTATAAAGAACCTATCTGTTTCTGTCTTAAAGACATACAATGACCTGGCCCCCACAGCCTTCTGCAGCAAAGAGTTCCACAGATTCACCACTCTCTGGCTGAAGAAATTCCTCCTCATCTCTGTTTTAAAGAATCGTCCCTTTAGCCTGAGGTTGTGCTGTCTGTTTCTAGTTTTTCCTACTAGTGGAAATATTCTCTCCGTCCACTTTATCCCGGCCACGCAGTATCCTGGAAGTTTCAATAAGATACCCCCATATCCTTCTAAACTCCAAGTACAGTCCCAGAATCCTCAACCATTCCTCATACGACAAGCTTTTCATTCCAGGGATCATTCTTGTGAACCACCTCTGGACCCTTTCCAAGGCGGCCTTCGCGACACACGACAGCGCAGAGTCGCGGAGCAGAAACTGATAGCCAGGTTCCGCACACACAAGGACGGCCTCAACCGGGATATTGGGTTTATGTCACACTATTTCACATAAATATTTCTGCTTTTTTCCTCCTGAGTCTTTATCATGCGATCCTAGAATCAGAATTTATGTCACACTATTTGTAACTCCCACAGTTGCGTGGACCTGCAGAGTTTCACTGGCTGTCTTGTCTGGAGACAATACACATCTTTTTAGCCTGTCTTGATGCTCTCCCCACTCCCATTGTTTTGTTTCTTAAAGACTGGATTAGTTGTAAGTATTCGCATTCCAACCATTATTCATGTAAATTGAGTCTGTGTCTTATAAGTTCTGTTTGTGAACAGAATTCCCACTCACCTGAAGAAGGGGCTCAGAGCCTCGAAAGCTTGTGTGGCTTTTGCTACCAAATAAACCTGTTGGACTTTAACCTGGTGTTGTTAAACTTCTTACTGCCCTTTCCAAGGCCAGCACATCCTTCCTTAGATATGGGGCCCAAAACTGCTCACAGTACTCCAAATGGGGTCTGACCAGAGCCTTATACAATTTCAGAAGTACATCCCTGCTCTTGTATTGTAGCCCTCTTGACATGAATGCAAACATTGCATTTGCCTTCCTAACTGCTGACTGAACCTGCACGTTAACCTTAAGAGAATCTTGAACAAGGACTCCCAAGTCCCTTTGCGCTTCTGATTTCCTAAGCATTTCCCCATTTAGAAAATAGTCAATGCCTCCATTCCTCCTTCCAAAGTGCATAACCTCACACATTTTAACATTGTATTCCATCTGCCACTTCTTTGCCCCCTCTCCTCGCCTGTCCAAGTCCTTCTGCAGCCCCCCCTGCTTCCTCAATACTACCTGTCCCTCTACATATCTTTGTATCATCTGCAAACTGAGCAACAGTGCCTTCAGTTCCTCCTTCCAAATCGTTAATGTATATTGTGAAAAGTTGTGGTCCAGCACTGACCCCTGAGGCACACCCCAATCACCGGCTGCCATCCTGAAAAAGACCCTTTATCCCCACTCTCTGCCAATCAGCCAATTCTCTATCCATGCCAAGATCTTACCCTCAACACCATGGGCTCTTAAATTATTTAACAGTCTTTTATGCGGCACTTTGTCAAAGACCTTCTGGAAATCTAAAATCGCGTCCACTGGTTCTCCTCCATCTAACTTCCTTGTTACCTCCTCAAAGGATCACGGGGAAGCTGTGGATGTACTGTACTTAGATTTCCAGAAGGCATTTTGACAAGGGGCCACATCAAAGGTTACCACGCAAAAATAAAAGTTCATGCTGTAGGTGGTAAAATTAGCATGCATAGAGGATTGGTTAGCTAACAGGAAACAGAATAAGCATAAATGAGTCATTTTTGAGTTGGCAAGATGTGACAAGTGGAGTACCACTGGGGTCTCAACTATTTATAGTTTATATCATTGACTTGGACAGGCTAGGAGAGTGGGCAAAGAAGAGGCAGATGGAATACAATGTGGAAAAGTGTGAGGTTATGCACTTTGGAAGGAGGAGTGGAGGCATGCACTATTTTCTAAATGGGGAAATGCTTAGGAAATAAGCACAAAGGGACTTGGGAGTCCTTGTTCAAGACTCCCTTAAGGTTAACGTACAGGTTCAGTCAGCAGTTAGGAAGTGTTTAGCAATGTTTGGTTGCTAAATTTGTTGATGAGAAGAAGGTAGGAAAATAATTTGTGGAGAGGATGTAAATCTGCAGAGAGACATAGATAGGCAGAAGTAGCTGGATTCAGAAGGGTACTGGAATGTTCTTTACTGCAAGCGAAATGGAGTATATAAGTAGGGATGTTTTGCTACTGTGTACAGTGTTGGTGAGTCCACATCTGAAGTACTGCGTACGGCTTTAGTCTCCATATTTAAGAAAGGACATAAATGCGATGGAAGCAGTTGAGAGAAGGTTCACGACTAATACCTGGGTTGGGATGCCAGGGGCGGGGTTTATCTTACAAGGAAAGGTTGGATAGATTGGGCCTGTATCCATTGGAGTTTAGAAGATTGAGAGGTGATCTTATTGAAACATGCAAGATCCTGAGAGTTACTTGACAGGGTGGAGGCTGAAAGGATGTTTCTCCCTTGTGGGAGAGACTAGAACTAGGGGATACCGCTTAAAAATCAGGGGTCTCCCATTTTAAGACCAAAATGAGAAGAAATTGTTTCTCTGAGGGATGTGAATTTTTGGAACTCTCTCTCTTGGAGGGCGGTGGAGGCAGGATGAAAGAATATTTTTAAGGCAGAGGTAGATAGATTCCTGATGAACAAGGGAGTCAAAGATTATTGGGAGAATGTGGGGTTGAGGCCACAATCTGATGTTTCTCGGCCTTTTGGCTAAGGTCAAGTGTAGTATGGTCGGCAGCCCATGGTCGGCCGCACTTGGTTGAGGTCATTAGGTTACACTGAAGCTTCATATGTTTCATATGAAGCAATTTTTTAAAGCGGCATCTTGGCCTTTTGGCTAAGATGCAAATGAGCTCAAGTCTTGGAGGAGGAACCTCCCCCTCCTCCAATCAGCTTGGCTCATGTAGATCAGGCCCAGGACCGGGTGGTTTGGTCGCTCGCCCTGTCTTGTCAGCCTGGACCTGAAATGTCTCAACTTGTTGAGACTCTGAATTGGATTTGATTTGATTGAATTGGAAAAGTATTTTTAAAAATGACGGAGCAGGCTGGAGGGGCTGAATGGCCTACTCCTGCTCCTAATTAATATGTTGACATGCAGGAACCCACTGCGATTTTATTTTACAACTTAAATTACTGATATCATCCTGATCTCAATGATTTGATCATTTCTGAGTGAGTATTTACATTGTTATATGGTATATGTTAATATATGGGCTTCTGGTAATGGTTCATTAAAACACATTGTGCCCATGAAATAACCTTGTGACCAAAACTATTTTGCTTATTTTCTGTTTGCCCATGCCGGTTGATATTTGCTGTAGCAGATCTCAGCCGCTGCAGAACTGCAAATAGAATTGTGACCCCCACTGAGCTTACATGCATGAGAACGATTTTATTCTTCCTGTCTTTTCTCATGGGAGATGTTAGTACTCCATATCCCTTGTAATTAAGAGTGTTTCGTGACTGATTGTGGAGGAATAGTTAAACTGAAAGATTATTTTTCATTTGGTTGTAATAGCCCAAATACAATGCGTAGAAGTTATCCACCTGAAGTATAGAATTCATAGAAACCCTACAGTACAGAAAGAGGCCATTCGGCCCATCAAGTCTGCACCGACCACAATCCCACCCAGGCCCTACCCCCATCTCCCTACATATTTTACCCACTAATCCCTCTAACCTACGCATCTCAGGACACTAAGGGGCAATGTTTAGCCTGGCCAATCAACCTAACCCGCACATCTTTGGGCTGTGGGAGGAAACCGGAGCACTCGGAGGAAACCCACGCAGACACGAGGAGAATGGGCAAACTCCACACAGTGACCCAAGCCGGGAATCGAACCCAGGTCCCTGGAGCTGTGAAGCAGCAGTGCTAGTCACTGTGCTACCGTGCCGCCCGCGATGGCACAGTGGTTAGCACTGATCTTTGAGGAGCTGGATTGTTGTCTACGTGGCTTTATGCCAGTCTGAAGTAAAATTTATTCCTCCTGATTGATTTTTTGGAAAAAAAATTATTTAAAGTGCTCCAGTGGACCTCAATGGAACACCAAACTCAATTAACGTAATCAAGATATTAAAATAACATTGACATATGGCATACTAAAAAACAAATGAAAAGCAATTTGTTTGTGTTTTCCTTCATTCAATAGAATTACCTTCAGACCACCCATTGCAGCCATTTCGCCAGTATTATCTGCAAGCTGAACATTCTTCTCACGTACTTATGCAAATCAGGTATGGATTAATGAACAGGTGAATGTTTGAAGCCTTTGTGTATGTTGGCCTCATTGTGTGTAATTGGTGCCTCTAAAACAATGAACAAATGGAAAGTTTACTCAAACTATTTGAATGTTTCACACAACTCAGAGATTTTTAATGGTAGCTCTCTTTCCAAACGTATCTTAAACTGGAGGGCCTTCTGCAGAATGGGATGAATTGAGAAAGGAAATTACCTTGGAGTTGAAAGTGATGACAGAAATTGGTCTGTAATTTTTCACTCAAAGTGACTATTTTGCGCTATTAAAATGAAGTCATCATGTCTGAGTCACAGAGGTTTACAGCATGGAAAAAGGCCCTTCGGCCCCAACTTGTGCATGCCCCCTTTTTTTAACCCCAAGTCCCAATTGCCCACGTTTGGCCCATATCCCTCTATACCCATCTCACCCATGTAACGATCACGAGGGGTCACGGGCTCAAGGTGAGAGGGGCGAAGTATAACTCAGATATCAGAGGGACGTTTTTCTCAGCCTGGAATGCGCTGCCAAGTAGGGTGGTGGAGGCAGGCACGCTGACATCGTTTAAGACTTACCTGGATAGTCACATGAGCAGCCTGGGAATGGAGGGATACAAACGATTGGTCTAGTTGGACCAAGGAGCGGCACAGGCTTGGAGGGCCGAAGGGCCTGTTTCCTGTGCTGTACTGTTCTTTGTTCTTTGTAACTGTCTAAACACTTTTTAAAAGACAAAATTGTACCCGCCTCTACCAGTACCTCTGGCAGCTTGTTCCAGACACTCACCACCCTCTGTGTGAAAAAATTGCCACTCTGGATCCTTTTGTATCTCTCCCCTCTCACCTTAAACCTATGCCCTCTAGTTTTAGACTCCCCTACCTTTGGGAAAAGATATTGACTATCTAACTGATCTATGCCCCTCATTATTTTATAGACCCCTATAACATCACCCTCAGCCTTCTTCGCTGCAGAGAAAAAAAGTTCCAGTCTATCCAGCCTCTCCTTATAACTCAAACCATCAAGTCCCGGTAGCATCCTAGTAAATCTTTTCTGCACTCTTTCTAGTTTAATAATATCCTTTCTTATAATAGGGTGACCAGAACTGCACACGGTATTCCAAGAGTGGCCGTACCAATGTCTTGTACAACTTCAACAAGACATTCCAACTCCTATATTCAGTGTTCTGACCAATCAAACCAAGCCTTCTTCACCACTCTGTCCACCCATGACTCCATTTTCAAGGAGCTATGAACCTGTACCCCTAGATCTCTTTGTTCTAAAAGTCTCCCTAACGCCTACAATTAACTGAGTAAGTCCTGCCCTGGTTCGATCGACCAAAATGCATCACCTCGCATTTATCTAAATTAAACTCCATCTGCCATTCGTCAGCCCACTGGCCCAATTGATCAAGATCCCGTTGCAATCCTAAATAACTTTCTTCACTGTCCACTATGCTACCAATCTTGGTGCCATCTGCAAACTTACTAACCACGCCTCCTATATTCTCATCCAAATCATTAATATAAATGACAAATAACAGTGCCCAGCACCGATCCCTGAGGCACACCACTGGTCACAGGCCTCCAGTTTGAAAAACAACCCTCTACAACCATGCTCTGTCTTTTGATTTCAAGTCAATTTGTATCCATTTGGCTACCTCACCCTGGATCCCATGAGATTTAATCTTATGCAATAACCTACCATGTGGTACCTTGTCAAAGGCCTTGCTAAAGTCCATGTAGACAACATCAACTGCATTGCCCTCATCTACCTTCTTGGTTACCCGTTCAAAAAACTCAATCAAATTTGTGAGACATGATTTTCCACTCACAAACCCATGTTGACTGTCCCTCATCAGTCCTTGCGTCTTTAAATGCCTGTAGATCCTGTCTCTCAAGATACCTTCCAACAACTTACCCACTACAGATGTGAGGCTCACCAGCATGTAGTTCCCAGGCTTTTCCCTGCAGTCCTTCTTAAACAAAAGCACACCATTTGCCACCCTTCAATCTTCAGGCGCCTCATCTGTGACTATTGATGATCCAAATATCTCTGCTAGGGGACCCACAATTTCCTCCCTAGCCTCCCACAGTGTCCTAGGATGCGCTTCATTAGGTCCGAGGGATTTATCTACCTTGATGTGCTTTAAGACTTCCAGCACCTCCTAAGTTATATGTACACTCCTCAAGACATCACTTGTTGATCCTTAAGAGGCCCTACTCTCTCCTAGTTACTCTTTTGCCCTTTATGTATTTGTAGAAGCTCTTTGGATTCTCCTTTGTCTTATCTGCCAAAAAAAATCTTGTGTCCCCTTTTTGCCCTTCTGATTTCTCTCTTAACTCTTCTCCTACACTCTCTATACATTTCAAGGGAACCACTTGATCCCAGCTGCCTATGCATGTCATGTGTCTCCCCCTCCTCCTCGACCAGGGCCGAGCTATTTATAAAAATAAATTATTAGCCATCTGACTCTGATGCTTTCAGACAAACAAACTCCACCTCTTCATCTTTCCAGGATATTTCTCTGCAGCAGTTCATTTGTTATCTGTCATGTAAAATAGTTTCTTTTTCAGGTGGGTCACTTATAATACTCAATATTTGCCAGACTCTTTATGTTGATTCCCAGAGGATGGAGTTATCGTGTTTGGTGTTAGGAATGGGTTAACAGTCACCTTCCACTTGAGTTCTAAATTGGATGTTAATCATTTAGTCGAAGTCACTGGGATTTATAAAGAGGTTACACAGGTGGCACTGGGTGTTGGGGAGAATTGTATGTGGAGTTGAATCAAAGAAATAAAGGTAGTTTATGAAGAAGCAGTACTCATGTCTCCTTTACTGAACTGCAATCGAGGCTCAAACATTTGTTACCTGCTTCACTGAATGTTTTTAAGGCAAAGATAGATTACATTTTTTAACTGTAAAGGAATTAAAGGTTATGGTGAGTGGGCGGGTAAGTGGAGCTGAGTCCACGAAAAGATCAGCCATGATCTTATTGAATGGCGGGGCAGGCTCGAGGGGCCAGATGGCCTCCTCCTGCTCCTAGTTCTTGTGCTCAGAGGTTCTACCTGCTAATGGAATGACTGAATAATCTACCATTGTGCTCGCCATGCTCAAAGCAGTTGGTTTTCCTCTGATTAATTGGTATCCCTGTTTCTTTTCCGCTTGAGATGAAGCAGGATGTTTTGGTCCCCGTCAGAAACTTGTGAAGTTATATTGCAGGTGGTGTTTTAAACTTTGTTTGCAAAGCAGGAGGAACTTTGATTTGATTTATTATTGTTAGATGTGCTAGTATACGGTGAAAAGTATTGTTTCTTCCGCACTATACAGACAAAGCATACCATTCATAGAGAAGGAAATGAGAGAGTGCAGAATATAGTGTTGCAGTCATAGCTAGGGTATAGAGAAAGAGAGAGAGGAACTGATTTGTACCTGCGATAAATGCATACTGGTGCGGTTCTGAAGAAATAGGGTTTAATATTTCTCTTTCTCTTTCCTTATTAGACAGGAATGGGATCGATATCTTGTGCCGGAAGATCATCCTGATGGAAGCAGTATTCCCCAGGGCTGGGTCTTTCCGCATCCACCCTCCACTGACACATGGGCAACTGCACTCCAACAGAATGAGAGTTGATGCTGTTCAACAGTGTTCCCTGTGGCTGAAGTATTTGTTGCTAAGTAGTATCTGTTTTATATTTAATAAAGATGGATTCACCTTGTTTAGAGTTCTGTGACTCTTTTGATACCATCCTAAATTTATCAGACTTGGTGGATTCCTCGTGGCTTTGCCAGTGGAAAGACAGGACCAAGCAAATTTTCTTCAGTACGTTAGTGATGCTGGGAGAGGTATCCTCAGTTTCTGGAGTATGTGAAGTTCCATCTCCTGGTAGGACCATACAGGTGTGACTGTGTCACCGAATAGTGGTGCCCAAGTAAGAATGTTTGACACTCATAGTGAATTTGATACAGCATCTTATTCGTGCATTTCCTGCACACAAAGAACCAAGGTCTTCAGGTGAAATGGGGTTAGAGGGTTTGCAGTAATTAGTCTGCTTCTAAAGGTTATACATACTACTATTGCTAAGGATGAGATATGATCACAGCCCTGACAAGTTATAAGATAGAAAGTTTTAACAGATGTAGAAAGAGCAGGAAGTGGAAACAGATGGAAGGTTTCAGAATTAAGAGCTGAAAATAGCAACATTTCAAATGCTGACTAACGTTCAGAATTTATTATTTGTTTGATATCCTCTTGTTCTTGTAACTCTAGTTGGGCCTGAAAATATACATCAATCTCAGTTGAATCAAATAACTTTACTGGGGTTTACTGTTGACATCTAAAGCAAATAGTAACACTTATGGATCTGTAAAATGGGTAATATTTTCCCTGCCCCTTGTCAGTGATGTAGCGAGACTCAGGCCCACAAAGGGCAAGAATCTCATTTCAATGTATTTTAATATATGTTAATTTAATTATCAGGCCCCTTGCTGTATTTTCAAACACATCAGCGAAGTTTACAACAGGTTCGCCCAGATCTGAACTTGTCATGAGGATCTCTTTTTCTCTCTCTCTCTCTCCTCCCCCCCCCCCCCACCCCTTCTCTCTCTCTCTCTCTTCCCCCCCCCGCCGCCACCCCCCCACCCCGGCCCTTTTAGTGGGGATGAGATTTGCACCCGAGGGAAAGATGCATGTCTAGGCAGTACCTGGCAATTACCCCTGGCGCAGATTGGCACAGTGCCAACCTGTTCTGGAGCGGACCCCAGCGGGAACCTCGGGGGGAAGGGGGGGGGGGGCGGGGGGTGGCATGTATGTTTAGTGGGGAGTGAGGTACTGACGATGATTGCTGGGGGAGTGGAAGAGGTGCCAACATTGATCGGGAAGGGGTGGAGCCTGTGACACCCCATTTTGGTGGGGGGAGGGGGTTATTTAGTCTGATCGGGATGCCCTGATTTCAGCGTAGCCGGATTTATCTGTGTGTTTAGGCCCCGCTCCTCAAAATGATGGCCTAAAACACATCCCCCCCTGTTTTCCCTTGACAAAGTGTCATAAGATCTGGAGAGAGAACCTGCCTGTTTCTCTGGAGAGAAACACTGGTTTTCAGTCAGACCCTGACACTTTGCCATTTCTTGGAAAGATACCTGCCTGTTGGGTGTAATTGGTTTGAGTGGCCTTCTGTCCTGAAAATTACATGATTCACTGCTACTGCATCCAGGAGAGAGTGATGGTCAATTTATTGTCATTTTAAATTGGAAGTGGTTGAAGTTGCCTTTGCCGGGGAGAGTGAGGAGGTTGCTGTCGATTTGAGAGGCAGAATCTGATACAAGTTGGAGAGAGACGGATTACGGAGAGAGGGAGAATTTCCTTTCAAAGGATAGATTTGGATTTAAAATTTTTGGTGCCATCAAGATGACTGAAATTCAGGTAATATCTTTGCAGTAAGAAGATGTTGTATTGTGCTCCTGCATCAATGTGTGGCACAGTGGTTGGCACTGCTGCCTCACAGCTCCAGGGAACCAGGTTCAATTCTCAGCTTGGGTCACTGTGTGGAGTTTGCACGTTCTCCCCATGTCCTCCCACTGTCCAAAGATGTGCGGGTTAGGTGCATTGGCCATGCTAAATTGCCCCTTAGTGTCCCAGGATCTGGAGGTTAGAATGATTAGCAGGGTAAATATGTGGGATTACGGGTATATGGCCTGGGTGGCATTGTTGTCGGTGCAGACTCGCTGGGCCAAACGGCCTTCTGAACTGTAGGGGTTTCTATGATTCTGGTACTGCATCCGTTTGGATATGTGTAAGCTGCGGCAAAACTTCCCGATCTCCAGCAGGTGGCAGCAAATCCAAGGGAGTAACTGGAAAATTGTGCATATTTTACTATTTTTCTGGCAATGAAACGAGCAGTATTGGTGGATTTTATCCTCAAAATGAATGCAAACGCTTGGAAAATTATCTTTGTTTACTGCAACCAGTGCATATCCGTTTCAACATAGGGCATGAAGATGCTGCAATACTTCAGTAAAGGTATGGTACTTGAGTAGCAGGATGTGGGGACGTTCAGATACACATCATTGGAGAGTAGCATCGAACAATTTCAGTTTAAAATGGATAAATTGCATTGGATGGTGCAGTAGGTACCACCCCTGCCTCTGAACCAGAAGCTGCGGGTTCGAGTCGCAGATCGGAAATCAATGGCCAAGGAAGGTTTGTAACGTGGCCAAACAGGTTTGCGTACCAACTCGTAAATCCTTCCGACACACGTCAGTGGCAGGCAGTGAGGGGAGGAGAGAGCAAACTCATGATGGAAAGAAATGTGGGTGGCACAGTGGTTAGCACTGCAACCTCACAGCGCGTGGGACCCCGGTTTGATTCTGGCCTCAGGTGACTGTGCGGAGTTTGCACGTTCTCCCCGTGTCTGCGTGGGTTTCCTCCGGGCGCTCTGGCTTCCTCCCACAAGGTGGGCAGGTTAGGTGGATTGGCCATGCCGAATTGTTCCTTAGTGTCCCAAGATGTATAGGTTAGGGGGATTAGCGGGGTGGCACAGTGGTTAACACTGCTGCCTCACAGCACGAGGGACCTGGGTTCGATTCCTGGCTTGGGTCAAGTTCTTTGTGGCATCTGCGTGTTCTCCCCATGTCTGTGTGGGTTTCCTCCGGGTGCTCCGGTTTCCTCCCACAATCCAAAGATGTGCTGGTTAGGTGCATTGGCCATGCTAAATTCTCCCTCAGTGTACCCAAACAGGTGCCGGAGTGTGGCGGCTAGGGGATATTCACAGTGGCTTTATTCCAGTGTTAATGTAAGCCTACTTGTAACACTAATAAATAAAACCTAAAACTGTGGGGTGACGGGGATAGGACCTGGGTGGGACTGTAGTCGGAGAGTTATTGCAGGCTTGATGGGCCAAATGGCCTCCTCCTACACAGTAGGAATTCTATGATTTTATTCTTTGGCGCCTTGACCATCACTATCCACTGCTCTGGACTACAACGTGCAACTCAGTTATCAGGACAGGAGGTGCGGATCTGATTAGCACCAACAGCACTGAATACAACGCCCATTCCAGCCGGGGTGGATCTAGGATTTGCCTCCTTGGCCTCCCCGTGGTGGAAGTTGCAGCACCCGTGGGTCCACCCTGCCTTGGGGTAGAGAACTCGAGAAGGGGAAAATTACAACACGTTTCAGATTCGAACAATCAGAGTTTTGATTCAAAATAACAAGATTGGAGATTTTTCAGCACGAAAGGGGGCTTCTTTGGCCCACCATGTCAAATCCGGAGGAAAGAAAAGCCACCTAGCCCAATACAGTTTCCAGCGCTTGGGTTTGTAGCCTGGGCGGTAGCAGCACTTTGAGAATGTATCCAAGTATGTGAGGAGCATTTCTTCCAGGCTTTCAGACAGTGAGCTTCAGTTCCCTGCCAACCACTGGGTGAAAAAAATTCTCTTCAACTCCTCCTCACCTTTGACCAATCACTTTAAATTTTTTGCCCACTGCCCCACCCATACACAACAACAACACCTCTTATTTACCTCTGTTAAGGAAACTTCGGTTCCTCTTATCTACCCTATCTAGAGCCCTTCTCATTTCCTTCCCCTCAATTAAACTGCCCCTCAGCCTCCTCTCTTCCAGTAAGTACAACGCTGATTGATTTGTATGGTCTGTTAACAAGAAAACAGTGCCCCAACATATTGATCAGACTTTACACAGAAGCCTATTTTCACCAAGTGCATGAAAACTCTTTTGAAGTAATCATAGAATCTTTACAGTGCAGAAGGAGACCCATCAAGTCTGTACCAACCACAATCCCATCTAGGCCCTATCCTAATACCCTATGTATTTACCCTAGCTAGTCCCCTGACGCTAAGGGGCAATTTAGCATAGCCAATCCACCTAACCTGCACATCTTTGGACTGTGGGAGGAAACCCATGCAGACATAGGGAGAATGGGCAAACTCCACACAGACAGTGACCCAAGCCGGGAATCGAACCCGGGTCCCTGGCGCTGTGAGGCAGCAGTTCTAACCACCGTGCTGCCCCAAATCTCCATTTTGAATTAACATAGCAAACTAATAAAGATAAATAATAGAATAATAAATTCTAATATCTGTTACTTCTGATTGCTTCATTCCTTTTAGGCTTTTTATTTCTCCATTTTCACTTTTTGTTTTTTTGTTGTGATTCTATAATTTTGCTGTACTATTTTGATTCACAAAGAGATTTCTCCAATTTTCTGTTTCTGATCCTGGCTCTCACTCAAACTTTCTTCACCCCTCAGTTCATTCGGGCACATCACTCACTCCATTCTTTTAGCCAGCCCTCCGATTTTTTCCAGCTGTTAGTCCCAATCAGATTGGTTCCAATGTTAGTTCCAATTCTTAGTTCTGACTCAAACCTCCATGCCAGGAATCATGCGCTTCACCTAGACTGACTCTCCAGCACTGTACTGAAGGAATGCTTTGGATCGCGCCAAGTTTGCCTAGGGTTGAGTTGGATGTAACTGATTTCCTGACGCTATTTAAAGAAGGCCAATGTAGACTTCTGACCACCATTTCCCCAACCTTCACCCAAAGCAGATTAATTAACCAACCAGTTGACTGTTGCTTGTGGAATCTAGTGTGCTGTGCTTGCCAACTTCTCATTGGGCTTCAAGATCATTCATTGTATTTTTTTGTATTTGTCCATATGAAGTCTCTCTTGCTGGTTGAGCCAACATTGGTTACTCTTCCCTAATTGTCCTTGAGTAGGTGTTGGCAAGTCACCTTCTTGAACCACTCCTGTCCATGTGATGTTAGTAGACCCAGAGTGCCGTTGGGATGGAAATTCCAAAGTCTTTACTTGAGAATTTTCCAGAAAGACCTGGTAAATCATTGCATAAATGCAAATCTTCTTTTCCTTTCCCTTACTCAAACGTTAGGTGTCACAGTGATACAGTGAACAAAGAACAAAGAAAATTACAGCACAGCAACAGGCCCTTTGGCCCTCCAAGCCTGCACTGACCATGCTGCCTGACTTAACTAACCCTACCCTTTCGGGGACCATTCCTTCTATTCACATCCTATTCATGTATTTGTCAAGATCCCCTTTAAAACTCACTATCATATCTGCTTCCACTACCTACCCCGGCAGCGGGTTCCAGGCACCCACCACCCTCTGTGTAAAAACAAAACTTGCCTCATACATCTCCTTGAAACCTTGCCCCTCGCAGCTTAAACCTATGCCCCCTAGTAATTGACTCTTCCACCCTAGGAAAAACCTTCTGACTATCCAAAAAAGCTTCTAACTATCCAGTGGTTAGCACTGCTACCTCAGCGCCAGGGACCTGGGTTCAATTCCCGGCTTGGGTCACTATCTGTGCGGAGTTTGCACATTCTCCCCATGTCTGCGTGGGTTTCCTCTGGGTGCTCCAGTTTCCTCCCACAGTCCGAAAAACGTGCTGGTTAGGCACATTGACCATGCTAAATTATCCCTCGGTGTACCCGAACAGGTGCCAGAGTGTGGCGACTACGGGATTTTCACAGTAATTTCATTGCAGTGTTAATGTAAGCCTACTTGTGACACAAATAAATGAAATAAATAAAACCATCAGTGTACTGTAGAATCAGTGCATACCATCTACAAGATGCACTGTGGCAACTCAGCAAGACTCAATAGACAGCACCTTCCAAATCCATGACCGCTACAACCTAGGACTGGAGCAGCAGATATGTGGAATTACCACCACCAGCAAGTTCCCTTCTAGCCACTCACCATCCTGATTTGAAAATATCAGCGTCCTTTCACTGTTGCTGGGTCAAAATCCTACAACTCTCTCCCTAACAGCACTGTGGTTGTACCTGCGCCATATGGATTCCAGCGGTCCAAGAAGACAACTCACCACCACTTTCTGTAGGGCAATTAGGGATGGGCAGAGAAATGCTGGCCTAACCAATGATGATGTGGAGATGCCGGCGTTGGACTGGGGTAAACACAGTAAGAAGTTTAACAACACCAGGTTAAAGTCCAACAGGTTTATTTGGTAGCAAAAGCCACACAAGCTTTCGGAGCTGCAAGCCCCTTCTTCAGGTGAGTGGGAGTTCTGTTCACAAACGGAGCATATAAAGACACAAACTCAATTTACATGAATAATGGTTGGAATGCGAATACTTACAACTAATCAAGTCTTTAAGAAACAAAACAACATGAGTGGAGATAGCATCAAGACAGGCTAAAAAGATGTGTATTGTCTCCAGACAAGACAGCCAGTGAAACTCTGTGGGAGTTACAAATAGTGGGACATGAACCCAATATCCCGGTTGGGGAAACTATGCAGACGCTGCGACAACGGATGAATGAACACCGCTCGACAATCACCAGGCAAGACTGTTCTCTTCCTGTTGGGGAGCACTTCAGCGGTCACGGGCATTCGGCCTCTGATATTCGGGTAAGCGTTCTCCAAGGCGGCCTTCGCGACACACGATGGCGCAGAGTCGCTGAGCAGAAACTGATAGCCAAGTTCCGCACACACGAGGACGGCCTCAACCGGGATATTGGGTTCATGTCCCACTATTTGTAACTCCCACAGAGTTTCACTGGCTGTCTTGTCTGGAGACAATACACATCTTTTTAGCCTGTCTTGATGCTCTCTCCACTCATGTTGTTTTGTTTCTTAAAGACTTGATTAGTTGTAAGTATTCGCATTCCAACCATTATTCATGTAAATTGAGTTTGTGTCTTTATATGCTCTGTTTGTGAACAGAATTCCCACTCACCTGAAGAAGGGGCTTGCAGCTCCGAAAGCTTGTGTGGCTTTTGCTACCAAATAAACCTGTTGGACTTTAACCTGGTGTTGTTAAACTTCTTACTAACCAATGATGCCCATATCGCTTGAATGAATGAGAGGGTTGAATCTGTATCGTGGGCAAAAGGAGGCTGGTGTTGTAAAAACAGTGTTATTAAAGAGCTGTTGTGTTTACAGATTAACACTATTAATTTGGCTAAATTGATGACATTTATATCCATATTGGCTATATCATCTTCATCACCAAAGACCCCTCTGTACATCCCCAGTCTCCATCATGCCTCAGCCAATCTGAAACCTTCTTCTAATTGCAATACCTCCACACGAAAATGATCCAACATTCTCCTGTGCAGCCTCCATTCTTTCACCTTCCATCAACTTGAGGTTCATCCAAAACTCTGCTGCCTGTACTCTGCACTGCAACAAGTCCCATTCACCCATCTCCCCTGATCTACACTGGCTCCTCGCAGTGCAACAACTCTTTGATCATAAAATTCCCAACCTTGTGCTCAAATCCCACCCCTACCCCATGTCGTCACCCCTCCCCATCTCTGTACCCTCCTCCAGTTCTCTTCTGAGAACTCTTGCCTTCCTCTAAATCAGCCTTCCTTCCCCTCGTGTGGGTTTCCTAATTTGCCTTAAACACTGGAATCCCTTCCCTAAAGCTCTCTGCCACCCCAACTCCCCTTCCTCCTGCAAGACCCCAATCAAATCGACATCTTTAACCAATCTTCTAGTTAGTCCTCCTAATATTCCTGTGTCAACTTTGGTTCTCTTCTGCTTCCTGTGAAGCACCTCAGGATGTGTCCCTTATCATATGGAATGGTACAGTGGTTAGCACTGCTGCCTCACAGCGCCAGGGACCCCAGTTCAATTTTGGCCTTGGGTGACTGTCTGTGTTGAGTTTGCATGTTCTGCGTGGATTTCCTCCGGGTGCTCCGGTTTCCTCCCACAGTCCAGAGATGTGCAGGTTAGGTGGATTGGCCATGCTAAATTGTCCCTTAGTGTCCAAAAATGTGCAGGTTAGGTGAATTGGCCGTGCTAAATTGTCCCTTAGTGTCCAAAGATGTTCAGGTTAGGTGGATTGGCCATGCTAAATTGTCCCTTAGTGTCCAAAGATATGCAGGTTAAGTGGATTGGCCATGCTAAATTGCCCCATAGTGTCCAACAATGTGTAGGTTAGGTGGATTGGCTATCATAAATGTGCAGGGTTACGGGCAGGGAAGGGGCCTGGGAGAGTCGGTGTAGATTCGATGGGCCAAATGGCCTTTGAATAGTGTGGAGGAGCAGAGGGATCTAGGTGTATGTGTGCATAGATCCCTGAAAGTTGGGAATCAAGTAGATAAGGTTGTTAAGAAGGCATATGGTGTCTTGGCGTTTATTGGTAGGGGGATTGAATTTAGGAGTCGTAGCGTTATGTTGCAACTGTACACAACTCTGGTGCGGCCGCACTTGGAGTACTGTGTGCAGTTCTGGTCCCCACATTACAGGAAGGATGTGGAGGCTTTGGAGAGGGTGCAGAGGAGGTTTACCAGGATGTTGCCTGGTATGGAGGGGAGATCCTATGAGGAGAGGCTGAGGGATTTGGGATTGTTTTCGCTGGAAAGGCGGCGGCTAAGAGGGGATCTTATTGAAACATATAAGATGATTAGAGGTTTAGATAGGGTGGATAGTGATAGCCTTTTTCCTCTGATGGAGAAATCCAGCACGAGGGGGCATGGCTTTAAATTGAGGGGGGGTAGTTATAGAACCGATGTCAGGGGTAGGTTCTTTACCCAGAGGGTGGTGAGGGATTGGAATGCCCTGCCAGCATCAGTAGTAAATGCGCCTAGTTTGAGGGCGTTTAAGAGATCCGTAGATAGGTTCATGGACGAAAAGAAATTGGTTTAGGTTGGAGGGTCACAGTTTTTTTTTTTAACTGGTCGGTGCAACATCGTGGGCCGAAGGGCCTGTTCTGCGCTGTAATGTTCTATGTTCTATGTTCTGCCCCTTAGGGATTCTATGGTTTATTATAGAAATGCTGGATATTATATAAGAGTCGGACAATGACGTGGGATAGGAGCTCTATTAATATTCCACTGGATCAGGATGTCCACCAGGCTAAGAAACTCTAATCGGTAATCACTGATTTCATCAGCTAACCATCGAGGTGACACCCCTCGCTCACAGGATGTACAGAGTACTTTCTGCAACAACAACCTGTGACGAAGTTAGTTGGGAGGAAGCTGTCCTTTTCCAAACCTAGACCCCAACACTCAGCAAACTGAAACAGCAGTAATGATATAAAAATCACAGTAGAACATTATTCACTTCCAGGAATCATGATATTTATAAAGGTGATACTTATCTACAGGGAACACTATTTTAATAATATCGAAATTAACAATGTTCCTTTTGCCTCGCTTTGATATCTGAGTGTTCCACAGTTTAGAATTTAATGATCTTTTGTGACATAAAACATCAGGATGGAAGGGCAAAGTTCCAAGGCCGATATGAATATTTAGAGTTTAAAACACAAAGAAAGCTGCTATCCATTCTAAAGTATTTTTTCACACCAGCATATTGTATTTGTGTTTCTATTGTGATTAATGGGTTTCCCAATGGACAAACCTTTCTTAGAATTGTAGAATCCCTACGATGCAGAGGGAGGCCATTCAGCCCATCAAGTCTGCACCCACTCGCTGACAGATCATCCCACCCAGGTCCTATTCCCATAACTCCACATATTTACCCTGCTGAATCCCCTAACCTACAGATCTTTGGACACCAAAGCCAGAATTTTACCGCCCTGCCCGCCACAGGAATTGGAGCAGGCAAGGGGTGGACAATGGGAAGGTCCGTTGACCTTGGGTGGGACTTTATGGCTTTGGAATGAGCGAGGCTGCAAAATCTTGCGGTAAGGGTCAATTTAGTACAGCCAATCCACCTAACCTGCACATCTTTGGAGTGTGGGAGGAAACCGGAGCACCCGGAGGAAACCCACGCAGACATGGGGAGAATGTGCAAACTCCGCACAGACAGTCACCCAAGGCCAGAATCGAACCCAGGTCCCTGGCACTGTGAGGCAGCAGTGCTAACCACTGTGCCATTGTATCTATCACTTGCGTGTCTGAGTATTTGCATGTCTGACAAAAGGGTCCAGAGAGGGGCATTTTGTTCGCTCAGAGGGTGGTGAGTGTCTGGAACGAACTGCCAGAGGCAGTAGTAGAGACAGGCACAATTTTGTCTTTTAAAAAGCATTTAGACAGTTACATGGGTAAGATGGGTATAGAAGGATATGGGCCAAACACGGGCAATTGGGACTAGTTTAGTGGTAAAAACAAGGTTGGCATGGACAAGTTGGGCCGAAGGGCCTGTTTTCATGCTGCAAACCTCTCTGACTCTATTTCTGCTCTGATTGCTCCTGTTACAATTTAAAAAAAATAAGATTAGCAGCTATGTATTTTTTTTAAATGTCTTACGGAAAGCATTTGGGCAAATGCCAAACTATTTCCCAGAAAATATTTTATCGATGGAATTTTTAAGATGTCTCCTGAGGCGACAAATTTCCAATATTAAACGTCAGCTTTTCCAGTAATGCGGATCAGAAAATCATTCTTAATTCTTGCATTGTTTTTTAAAGAAACTCCAGTTTACTAAAGGTTCTCGTTTTATGTTTTAAGCTGCAGGTTAATACTTGTGATAGTTATCTGTGGATAAATCTCACAACATTGTTCTGAAATCACATTAATTAGCATTTTAATTCCTAATCGCTGCCCTCCGCACAGTACATCACCTAACCCTAAAGAAACCAGGAAATACCAAAGCTGGAAATCAGAAATATAATACCCGGCGTCTCCCTCAATCTTGTCCGGACCTGAGAAAGTATTTTGTTCTGTTCCCACTTTTCCAGATATAGTATGAACATATCAATTAGGAGCAGGAGTAGGTCACTTGGCACCCTTGGGCCTGCTCCGCCATTCAATAAGATCATGTCTTTTTTACAGTAAGAGGTCTCACAACACCAGGTTAAAGTCCAACAGAGCCTGACGAAGGAGCAGTGCTCCCAAAGCTCGTGATTCCAAATAAACCTGTTGGACTTTAACCTGGTGTTGTGAGACTTACTTTATACAGATATAGTCCAGTCCAGTCCAGTCCAATCTCCACATCATGGCTTTTTAAAAATTCGTTCATGGGATGTGGGTGTCGCTGGCTGGGCCAGGGTTTATTGTCCATCCCTATCTGCCCTTGGCTTGCTAGGGCATTTCAGAGGGCATTTGTGAGTCAACCACATTTCTGTGGCTCTGGGAGTCACATGTAGGCCAGACCAGGTAAGGACGGCAGATTTCCTTTGCTAAAGGACATTAGTGACCTGATTGTAACTTCAACCCCACATTCCTACCTATACCCGATAACATTTCACCCCCTTGTTAATCAAGTATCTATCTAGCTGTGTTACAAACATTCAAAGACCCTACTTCCACTGCATTTTGAGGAAGAGTTCTAAAGACCTACGACCCTCTGAGAGAAAATAAATTCTCCTTGTTTCAGTCTTAAATGAGCGACTCCTCATTTATAAACATAGATCCCTAATTCTAGATCCTCAAACATCCTCTCCACATTCACCCTGTCAATACCCCTCATGATCTTAAAGGTTTCAATCAAATCACCTTTTACTTTTCTAAACTCTGGTGGATATAAACCTAACCTCTCCAACTTTCCTCATAAAACAACCTGCCCATTCTCGGTATTAGTTTGATGATCCTTTTCTGAACTGCTTCCAATGCATGTACATCCTTCCTTAACTAAGGAGACCGATATTGTACACAATACTCCAGATGTGGTCTCACTGATGCCCTGTACAACTAAAGCATAACCTCCCTACTTTTGTAATCAATTCCCCTCACAATAAATGATGACATTCTATTAACGTTCCTAATTACTTGCTGTACCTGGATACCAGCTCATGCACTAGGGTACCCAGATCCCTCTGCAATCTCAGAGCTCTGCAATCTCTCACCGTTTAGATAATAAGCTCCTTTTTTATTGTTCCTGCCAAAATGGACAATTTCACATTTGCCTACTGTGATAACTTGACCACAGAAATGTAGTCGTAACGCATTGTGAAAGTCAATCTAACTTACTATATAAAAATAACCAAGTTTAAAATAAAATATAGACTCAAAATTAGGAGCAGCTAAATAACAGGAACAGAAAAAAATCTGAACTAATGGCAGTGAATGTACAGATAAACACTGGTGGTAACAGCAGCAACTGATGAGTACACAGCATCTACTGCTGACATTAGCAATGGATTAAAATAAGATGCATAACAGTAACATTCAACATTCAACACTCCATTTCTTGAGTTTTGCCCATTCACTTAACCTATCTATGTCCCTTAGTAGTCTCCTTACGTTCTCTTCGCAATTTATTTTCCTACCTATCTTGATGTTGTCAGCAAATTTAGCAGCCATACCTTCAATCCATTCTTCCAAGTCATTTGTATAAATTGTAGAAAGTTGAGGCTGCAGAGCTGATCCCTGTGGCACACCACGCATCACATCCTGCCAACCAGAAAAAGACTCATTTATGCCTACTCTCTGTTTCTTGCGAGTTAGCCAATCATCGAACCATGCCAATATGTTACCACAGGCTTTGATTTTCCCCAACAACCTTTGATGTGGCACCTTATCAAATGCCTTCTGGAAATCTAAATACGGTACATCCACCAGTTCCCCTTTATCCGCACCACAGGTGACTCCTTCAAAGAACTCCAATAAATTGGTTAAACATGATTTGCCTTGCCACAAAACCATGTTGAATCTGCCTGAATTTTTCCAAGTGCCTTGCCAAAACATCTTTAATAATGACTTCTAGCGTTTTCCCTCTGACAGATATTAGGTTAACTGGCCTGTTGTTTCCTGCTTTCTGTCTCCCTTCCATTTTAAATAAAGGAGTTACATTTGCTATCTTCCAATCTAATGGAACCTTCCCCGAATCTCGGGAATTTTAGAAAATTAAAATCAACACCTATCTCATTAGCCACGAGACTTTAGAGTGAAGTCCATCATAGAAATCATAGAAACCCTACAGTGCAGAAGGAGGCCATTCGGCCCATCGAGTCTGCACCGACCACAATCCCACCCAGGCCCTACCACCACATATTTATCCACTAATCCCACTAACCTACGCATCACAGGACTCTAAGGGGCAATTTTTAACCTGGCCAATCAACCTAACCCGCACATCTTTGGACTGTGGGAGGAAACCGGAGCGCCCGGAGGAAACCCACGCAGACACGAGGAGAATGTGCAAACTCCACACAGACAGTGACCCGAGCCGGGAATCGAACCCAGGACCCTGGAGCTGTGAAGCAGCAGTGCTAACCACTGTGCTACCGTGCCGCCTGGGGATTTGTCAGCCCGCAGACCCAACAATTTGTCAGCCCGCAGACCCAACAATTTGCTCAATGCCACTTCCCTGGTGAGTGTAGTTTTCCTGGGTTCCGCCCTCCCTTCCATCTCCTGATTTACAGCTATTTCTGGGATGTTACTTCTGTCCTCTGTAGCGAAGACCGTTTCAAAATACTTGTTTAATTCATCCGCCACAGCCTTACTTTCCATTACCAATTCCCCAGACGCGCTTTCTGTAGGACCAATGCTCACTTTTAACTCTTCTTATTTAAATATCTATAGAAACTCTAACTATCTGTCTTTATATTACTAACAAGCTTTCTCTCGCAATCTAGTTTTTCCCTCCTTACCAATCCTTTTATCATTCTTTGATGTTCTTTGATGGGCGGCACGGTGGCACAGTGGTTAGCACTGCTGCCTCACAGTGCCAGGGACCCGGGTTCGATTCCTGGCTTGGATCCACTGTGTGGAGTTTGCACGTTCTCCCCATGTCTGTGTGGGTTTATTCCGGGTGCTCCGGTTCCCTCCCACAATCTGATAGATGTGCTAGTTAGGTGCATTGACCTGAACAGGCGCCGGAGTGTGGCGACTAGGGGAATTTCATCATAATAGTGCAGGTTAGGTTGATTGGCCATGCTAAAATTGCCCCTTAGTGTCCTGGGATGCGTAGATTAGAGGGATTAGCGGGTAAAATATGTAGGGATATGGGGGTAGGGCCTGGGTGGGATTGTGGTCGGTGCAGACTCGATGGGCCGAATGGCCTCTTTCTGTACTGTAGGGTTTCTATGATTTCTATGAACTTTATTGCAGTGTTAATGTAAGCCTTACTTGTGACTAATAAATAAACTTTGGCTTTATATTCTTCCCAATCTTCTACAATGGCAGCATGGTGGCACAGTGGTTAGCACTGCTGCCTCATAGCTCCAGAGGCCTGGATTCGATTCCCGGCTTGGGTCACTGTCTATGTGGAGTTTGCATGTTCTCCCCGTGCCTGCCTGGGTTTCCTCCGGGTGCTCTGGTTTCTTCCCACAGTCCAAAGATGAGCGGGTTAGATGCATTGGTCATGCTAAATTGCCCCTTAGTGTCCTGGGATGTGTAGGTTAGAGGGATTAGCAGGGTAAATATGTGAGGCCTGGGTGGGATTGTTGTTGGTGCAGGCTCGATGGGCCGAATGGCCTCCTTCTGCACTGTAGGGATTCTATGATTTCAGACCTGCCACTCGCCTTTGCACAAATATATGCTTTTTCTTTATGTTTAATACTGCCTTTAATGTTTGTTTTAGTTAACATCGGATGTGGAACCTCCTCTTTCTCATTATGGGTTTCCAGGACCTGTTTATATTTCTGACTAAACTCAACCCTTCCTTAACTGTGGCATCAGTTTTCCTTATTGCAATTTGGCAGAGAATTGCCTCTAAAATCTAACTTCCAGACCAGATAATTGGGTATTTCCTCAAGGAGCTTCCACCCGAATTAAAACCATGAATATTGATCGACAGCCCGAGAATCCAATCAGCGTTCTTGGGCAAGGGCAGTGTCTGTTTGGATGATTATTTTTACACAGCATCTGAAATAGGAACACAACGGGATCTAACTCCAGGGACAATGAGAGAAGTTATTAACATGATTATCGACACCAAATCTGCGTTAAAAATACAACCCTAATGTGTAGACATGAGAAGGGATTTGCCAGTGGTTGTTTGTGTCAGTGTATGTGTGTGTGTGTGTGTGTGTGTCAGTGTAGGTGTGTGTGCGTGTGTATGTGTCAGTGTAGGTGTGTGTGTGTGTGTGTGTGTGTGTATGTGTCAGTGTAGGTGTGTATGTGTCAGTGTAGGTGTGTGTATGTGTCAGTATAGGTGTGTATGTGTCAGTGTAGGTGTGTATGTGTCAGTGTAGGTGTGTGTGTGTGTATGTGTCAGTATAGGTGTGTATGTGTCAGTGTAGGTGTGTATGTGTCAGTGTAGGTGTGTGTGTGTGTGTATGTGTCAGTGTAGGTGTGTATGTGTCAGTGTAGGTGTGTGTGTGTGTGTATGTGTCAGTGTAGGTGTGTGTGTGTGTGTATGTGTCAGTGTAGGTGTGTGTGTGTGTGTGTGTATGTGTCAGTGTAGGTGTGTGTGTGTGTGTATGTGTCAGTGTAGGTGTGTGTGTGTGTGTGTATGTGTCAGTGTAGGTGTGTATGTGTCAGTGTAGGTGTGCGTGTGTATGTGTCAGTGTATGTGTGTGTGTGTGTATGTGTCAGTGTAGGTGTGCGTGTGTATGTGTCAAGGTCAGTTTTGGGAGGAGTTAGTGCTTGTTAATCACCAGTGTCAGATCTAAGCTTCGATATGCATTTCCCTATTGGTCCCTATTTCAGTGGCAACATATGGTGATACTGGGCAAATCTGTTTACTAGTACTCACATTGGGGGGGGGAATATGTCCATGAGGGATAATCTTTCTGGAGATTAACCTACGTTTGACCTGTTCTCCCACCAGTTTAACTATAAGCCCATCAACGGAAAGCAAACAGGAGAGAGAGGGAGATCGGAAGTGTTCACCTGATTGAAACATCACCTGAAGTAAACCCGAAATACAATTATCAGATTGACAAGAGATATCATCACCATGTAGGTTTCCATCTATTATAGGATTTAATATGTTTATGTGCGATGTTTGAGTAAATTCCTGGTGACTTTAGTACACCAGCAGGACATTGGATCTCCCCAATTTCATCGCTGAATTTGCTACTCAATTGTTTCCTTACAGAGTGCTTGCTGGGAGTGCGGTAACCATGAGCAGTTCCGAGAGTGAGGCTTACAGCAGTTTGGGTAAGTAATTCCACCGGTGAATGTGAGCATGGAAAGGCGATTGTGGGCCAGACCTATTATTTAAAAGTTAGCAGTTGTGCTCCCATCAATAAAGTTAAAGTTTATTTATTAGTCACAAGTAGGTTTACATTAACATTGCAATGAAGTTATTGTGAAAATCCCCTAGTTGCCACACTCCTGTTCGTATTCACTGAGGGAGAATTTAGCATGGCCAATGCACCCTAACCAGCACGTCTTTGGCTTGTGGGAGGAAACCGGAGTACCTGGTTAACATTGGTGGATGGGACCTGCAAGCTGTGGGCCCTTCTAAATGATCTATCACCTAATTTTTTAACAAATAGCAACCATTTGGTCCACCATAGAATCCCTACAGTGCAGAATGAGGCCACTCGACCCATCAAGTCTGCATCGACCACAATCCCACTCAGGCCCTATCCCAATAACCCACATATTTACCCTGCTAGTCCCCCTGACACTAAGGGGCAATTTACCATGGCCAATCCACCTAACCCTCACATCCTTGGACTGTGGGAGGAAACCGGAGCACCCGGAGGAAACCCACGCAGACACGGGGAGAACGTGCAGACTCCGCACAGACAGTGACCCAAGCCGGGAATCGAACCCAGGTCCCTGGCGCTGTGTAGGCAGCAGTGCTGACCACTGTGCCACTGTGCCGCCCCACACAGTCCATCGTGAATGGATATCCTCACTCCCCAACCAGCGGCCTGGCAGAGTTTAAAGATAAAGGGTTTCCTATCCAAGGGGGGATGAGGAGGAATTCAATTCTACAGGGAGCAGTGGAGGTTGGGTCACTGAATAGTTTCAATGCCCCTTATTGTCAAAAGATATGTCGGTGAGGTGAAGTAGCTGTGGTAAATGTGTGGGGTTACGGGGATAGGGTGGCAGGGCTCTTTCAGAGAGTCGGGGCAGACTCAATGGGCTGAATGGCCTCTTCCTGCACTATCGGGATTTTGTGGTTCCATGTTTCTATACCTATGCCTCCAAGGGTTAAATAATGCAGAGAGGTTTCAGTGGAGATTTCAGTGCTACTCGGGCAAATGTCTTTGGAATGAGGTATCGACTCCTCCTGGTGTGTGTGTTTGCTTATTGTAAATTATCTGTTGTACTTGGCTGTACCTGAAACACTTGAAGACATTACATCCACACTCAGTTCAGTATTGTCAGAAAATGGTTCCAGGCCCAACCTGATGTTGATTTTTGAATGTAGGTCAGCATCGAAAGTCCAAACTCTGTTCGGAGTTGTATCCCGACCGCTGTCTGGGGCAACACGGTGGCACAGTGGTTAGCACTGCTGCCTCACAGCGCCGGGGACCCGGGTTCGATTCCCGGGTTTGGGTCACTGTCTGTGTGGAGTTTGCACGTTCTCCCCATGTCTGCGTGGGTCTCCTCCCACAGTCCGGAAGACGTGCTGGTTAGAGGTGCATTGACCATGCTAAAAATTCTCCCTCAGAGTATCCGAACAGGCGCCGGAGTGTGGCAACTCAGGGGATTTTCACAGTAACTTAATTGTAGTGTTAATGTAAGCCTATTTGCGATACTAATAAATTAAAAACAGCAGGGGGTGAATTTTCAAAACCTGGTGGTGGTGGGACCAGAGATGGACAGACAGAAGAATCACCGTGAGAGAGGGAGGGAGCGCATGCTGATTTGTCAACATCAAGCGGCGTGGGTAGCTAGTTAAGGGAGGAGGGGTGGGAGACGTGGGGTGGGGGGGGGGGGGGGGGGGGCGGTAGGGGGCTCTCCGTGATGGCTGATGTTCTGTCCACCAAAAGGAGGCAAAACTCTCCACTTACCAATTGCTCCATCTGTGGCTGCAGGGCGTCCTGTGGAAGGGTTCCTCCTCCTCAGTGTCGCAGTTGTGGCTATTTCTAATTTGAACAATTTTAAACCTTCTCACTTGCCTGTAATGGCAGCCTGTGTTGTGGGGCCTCATTATCTGCTCTAGGGAACCCATCCACAGCCCTGAATTCACTGAGCGCATTCGCTGGATCAGCAATAGGCAACCTAGGCTAGTGATTAGGTCCCATGAGTGGCCCTCCTTCATCTCAGTGGGCCGCAAGATTGAAATTGAGATTGTTCACTCACCACGACCCCTGAATAAGATTAAATACATTTAATCCACATTTCATAACCAGTTATAGAAAATGCTGAATCGTGTATATATTTATAGAATTGTCATCAACTTCAAATGGTAGAAAAAAATTATTTACACTTCATAGAAACCATACAGTGCAGAAGGAGGCCATTCGGCCCATCAAGTCTGCACCGAGCACAATCCCACCCAGGCCCTACTCCCACATATTTACCCACTAATCCCGCTAACCTATGCATCTCAGGACTCTAAGGGGCAATTTTTAACCTGGCCAATCAACCTAACCCGCACATCTTTGGACTGTGGGAGGAAACCGGAGCACCCGGAGGAAACCCACGCAGACACGAGGAGAATGTGCAAACTCCACACAGACAGTGACCCGAGCCGGGAATCGAACCCGGGACCCTGGAGCTGTGAAGCAGCAGTGCTAACCACTGCGCTACTGTGCCGCCGTGGGCACAGAAGGAATGCTCAGCTCTCCCAGTCAATGTTGTGAGCAATCAGCATGTACCTCACTGGGTGGCACGGTGGCACAGCGGTTAGCACTGCTGTCTCACAGCACCAGGGACCAGGGTTCGATTCCCAGCTTGGGTCACTGTCTGTGTGGAGTTTGCACATTCTCCCCGTGTCTGCGTGGGTTTCCTCCTAATGCTCCGGTTTCCTCCCACAGTCCAAAGATGTGCAGGTTAGGTGGATTGATGGTGTAAATACATAGGGTTACGTGGGTAGGATCTAGTAAAGATACTCAATCAGAGTGGGTCGGCACAGACCCGATGGGATGAATGGCCTGCTTCAGCACTGTAGGGATTCAATGATTTGACAAGTAAACTTTAATTAACCTCATGCATTTCATACAAACATGCATATGAACAGACAAATTAGGAGCTGGAGTAGGCCATTAGGCCTCTCGAGCCTGTTCTGCCATTCAATAAGATCATGGTTGATCTGATTGGTGCCTCAACTCCACGTTCCAGCCCATCCCCCAATACCCTCTGACTCTCTTGTCAGCCAAGAATCTATTTACTTCTGCCTTTAAAATATTCATTGACCCTGCGTCATCGCTCTCTGGGGAAGAGAGTTCCAAAGACTTATGAACCTCTGAAAGAAATAAATTCTTCTCATCCATGTCTTAACTGGGAGACTTCTTATTTTTAAATTGTGTCCCCGGGTGCTCTGGTTTCCTCCCATAGTCCAAAGAAGTGCAGATAAGGGTCAGGCTAAATTGCCCATTAGTGTCTCAAGATGTGTAGGCTGGGGGGATTAGCCATAGTAAATACATGGGGTTATGTGGTTAGAGTGCGAGAGTGGGGGGGGGGGGGGGGGGGGGGGGCGGGGGGATTTGGTTGGAGAGGCAGTATGCACTCGATAGGCCAAATGGCCTCCTTCTGCACTGTAGGG
Source organism: Mustelus asterias (assembly GCF_964213995.1). Lineage (NCBI taxonomy): Eukaryota > Metazoa > Chordata > Chondrichthyes > Carcharhiniformes > Triakidae > Mustelus > Mustelus asterias. Next base: position 16,301,727 of record NC_135824.1, on the reverse strand, counting down.
ATTCAATGATTCGTGTGCCCTTGCTTTGCATGTGAATCACTTCAATCATACCAGGCGAAAAAACCCACGCAGATGGAAATCAGTGGAATCTGGCGGATGGGCAATGGTCAACAAAATGTCTCCTAAGCGGCACTCCGAACCCAGATGAGCCACATGTGACCCCCTGGTGGCAGGTTGCCCACCACCGCCCTGGACATTGATTGGCCAATTCTGTAAAAATTGCGCCAAGTGGCTATTCCTAACACAGCGCGGGGACGGTAATGCACATTTGATCCCGACCCCAATTGGAAAATGCAGCCCCAGATTAATTAGATTCTCACTGCGTTATCAGTTTCACATCAGTGCAGTATCTCTAATGTAATCTCAGATGTGACTGGGTGCTTCAGAAATGTAGGTCATTTATTTTTATCTTATCTTCAAATGAAAGCCTTCATCTAGATTTCTCAACTAAACAGAGGAAAAGGACCGTTACTTGAAATGTCATGAGAAATGTTTAGCAAGGCGAAGCAACAAAGGACATAAATAAATTAGGAGCGAGTAAATTATTTTAATTATCTTGGAGCACTGGAAAATTTGCACTGATAGCAATCCAATCAAATTGTGCAAACACTCAGTCTAAAAATCCCATGTCAAACTGCATCCACATATAATAAAAACATGTCTGGTGCTCCTGATCCAATGATTAGTTAGTTCAATGCAAGCATAGTCTCAGTTAGAAGGTAAGCAATCTCTAAGCCAGTATCAACATTCCAGAAAGCAATGCAGCAACGCCATGCCAACTCCAGCACATGGCATCCATTTAGATAAGTAGCAGACTGTAAATTCTGAAATAGATGGAAATGAAATTGAAACAATTTGTTCCACATCAAAGGGCGGTAAGGAAATTAGGCCAATAATGCAAGGTGATGTTACGAGTTCTATGTTGCAGCAGACACGCACAAACTTACGAATTAGGAGCAGGAGTTAGGCCACTCGGCCCCTCGAGCCTGTTCCACCATTCAATAAGATCATGGCTGATCTGGTTGTAACCTCAATGAGATAACCTATCCTGATAACCTTTCACCCCCTTGTTCATCGAGAATGTATCCAGCTCTGCTTTAAACATATTCAAAGGCTGTGCTCCCACTACAAAAGGGAACTACAGATGCACCATAGGAAGCATTGTTTCTGGTTATATCACAGCTTGGTATGGCTCCTGCTCTGTCCAAGACCGTAAGAAACTATGAAGGGTGGTGAATGTAGCCCAATTCATCACGTAAACCAGCTTCCCATTCATTGACTCTGTCCACACTTCCCGCTGCCTTGGAAAAGCAGCCGGCATGATGAAGGACCCCCCACACCCCGGACATTCTCTCTTCCATCGGGAAAAAGATACAAAAGCCTGAGGTCACGCACCAACCGACTCAAGAACAGCTTCTTCCCTGCTGCCGTCAGACTTTTGAATGGACATACCTTGCATTAAGTTGATCTTTCTCTACACCCTATCTATGACTGTAACACTACATTCTGCACTCTCTCCTTTCCTTCTGTATGAACAGTATGCTTTGTCTGTATAGCGCGCAAGAAACAATACTTTTCACTATATACTAATGCATGTGACAATAATAAATCAAATCAAATCACTGCCTTTTGAGGAAGAGAGTTCCAGAGATTCACCACCCTCTGAGAAAAAAGATTTATCCTCATCTCTCTCTTAAATGAGCGACCCCTTCTTTTTAAACAGTGACCCCCTGTTCTAGATTCTCTTACCAGAGGAAACATCCTCTCCACAATAACCCCGTGAAGACCCTTCAGGATCTTAAAGTCGCCTCTTACTCTATAAATTCTAGTGGATACAAACCTAACCTCTCCAACCTTTCCTCATAAGACAACCCGCCCATTCCTTGATATTAGTCTAGTAAACCTTGTCTGAACTGCTTCTAACGCATTTACATTTTTCCTTAAATAAGGAGACCAATACTGTACACAATACTCCAGGTGTGGTCTCACCATCGCCCTTACAATTGAAGCATAACCTTCCTACTTTTGTAATCAATTCCCCTCATGGTAAATGACACCACTCCATTAGCTTTCCTAATTACTTGCTGTACCTGTATGCTAATCTTTTGTTATCAATGTATTGATAATGAACTTGTTTCATGTGAACCACAATTTAAACATTAAACTGGCGAGAATTCTGAATCAATTTCTGATGATCCCAATTTAAAAGAGGATGCTGCTTTAAAATGAGGAAACTGTAGTGGAGGACATGCCCCTGCCTACATCAATGGGGACAAAGTGGAAATGGTTGAAAACATCAAGGGTTTAGGTATCCAGATCACCAGCAACCTGTCCTGGTCCCCCCACTATAGTTAAGAAAGCCCACCAATGCCTCTACTTTTTCAGAACGCTAAGGAAATTTGGTTCGTCCACTACAACTCTCACCAACCTTTACAGATGGATCATAGAACCCATTCCTACTGGTTGTATCACAGCTTAGTATGGCTCCTGCACTGCCCAAGACCGCAAGAAACTACAAAGTGTTATGAACGAAGCCCAGTCCATCACACAAACCAACCTCACACCCATTGACACTATCTACACTTCCCGCTGCCTCGGAAAAGCAGCCAGCATAATCAAGGACCCCATGCACCCTGGGACATTCTCTCTTCCACCTTCTTCCATCAGGAAAATGATACAAAAGTCTGAGGTCACGCACCAACCGACTCAAGAACAGCTTTGTCCCTGCTGCCATCAGACTTTTGAATGGACTTACCTCGCATTAAGTTGATCTTTCTCTACACCCTAGCTATGACTGTAACACTACATTCTGCACTCTCTCTTTTCCTTCTCTATGAACAGTATACTTTATCTGTATAGTGCGCAAGAAACAATACTTTTCACTGTATACCAATACATGTGACAATAATAAATCAAATCAAATCAAGTAGGTAATGCCACTGGAAGGAACTATTGCTCAGTCAGTGCAGTTACATTGGGACCTGTCAGGTGTATTTTGGATCCTTTCATTCATTCAGTGGGAGATTGGACAGTTTTTTAAAATTCATTCGTGGGACGTGAGCTTCACTGGCTGGCCAGCATTTATTGCCCATCCCCAGTTGCCCTTGCTCGATACAACTGAGTGCCTTGCTAGGCCATTTCAGGGGACAGTTGAGAGTCAACCATTGCTGTGGCTCTGGCGTCACATATAGGCCAGACTTGGTAATGACGGCAGATTTCCTTCCCTAAAGGACATTAGTGAACCAGATGGGTTTTTACGACAATCGACAATGGTTTCATGGTCATCAGTAGATTCTTAATTCCAGATATTTTTTACTGAATTCAAATTCCACCATCTGCCGTGGCGGGATTCGAACTCGGGTCCCCAGAACATTAGTTGAGTTTCTGGATTAATGGTCTAGCGGTAATGCCACTCGGCCACCATTGAATGAATAGTATCTGGGTTTTGGTGCAGTCTCTTGCATGAAGTGACCGCTGTTGCCTCTATTGTGTATTCTCAGCTTCAGAAAACAGCGTTTGTGCATTGTTTGCTGGTCACCAACACACTGCTTATTATTCATCAGTAGAGATGATGGCCTAGTAGTATTATTGCTGGGCTATTAATCCAGACACTAGCTAATGTTCTGGGGACCTGGGTTCAAATCCCACCACAGCAGGTGGTAGAATTTGAATTCAATAAAAAATATCTGGAATCAAAAGTCTAATGATGACCATGAAACGATTGTTGGGAAAAACCCATCTGGTTCACTAATGTCCTTTAGGGAAGGAAATCTGCCATTTTACCTGGACTGGCCTACATGTGACTCCAGAGCCACAGCAATGTGGTTGACTCTCAACTGCTCTCGGGCAACTAGGGATGGGCAATAAATGCTGGCCAGCCAGTGACACCCATGTCCCATGAATGAATTTTTTTTTAATCCCCAAAATAGCCACTGGTCTCCCATTCAAGGCAACAATCATTAAAGAATTGTAGTGCACATGTTGTGCCAGTTTGGGGGAAGGCGGCAAAATAAAACCACAAACAAAATGCTGCTGCGGATGGAAATAAACATAGACAATAGGGAGGAATATTGGTCGCTGGTTGATGGACTTCTTCTCTTTCTTTGCAATGTGGTTGTAGAGCAAAATAACCCTCCTGATGAGCCCTTCACAAAAAACTTACACTCACCCTCTATTATAAAGTTATTACAAATTTAAAGAATGAGATTATTGTGGGTTCCTAGCGACAATGCTGGGAAATTCCTGCCGGATTCTAGGAACTCATGGACAATCCAAGGGGGATGACTACTCTAGAAGGACTGAATGGCATTGTGTCCTACAGCTCTATATCCTGCTACCAAATTGTATCGTTCTGCCAAATCTCCCATCCATTGACTCCGTCTACATTCCCTGCTGCCTCGGAAAAACAGCCAGCATAATCAAGGACCTCACGTACCCCGGACATACTCTCTTCCACCTTCATCTGTTGGGAAAAAGATACAAAGGTCTGAGGTCACGTACCAACCGACCCAAGAACAGATTCTTCCCTGCTGCCATCAGACATTTGAATGGGCCTACCTTATATTAAGTTGATCTTTCTCTACACCCGAGCTATAACTGTAACACTACATCCTGCACCCTCTCCTTTCCTTCTCTATGAATGGTATGCTTTGTATGTATAGCGTGTAAGAAACAATGCTTTTCATTGTATATTAATACATGTGACAATAAATGAAATCAATCAAAGATATGCTGATGCTTTATCCTTTGAGGCTGTAGTCACTCTTTAAAAGCATGGCTGTGAAATAGCATTCACTCTGAGAATCTCTGTCCAAACATTGTTCAGTATTGAACTGGTTGGCCAGCACCCAAGTCTTTGTCATCTTTGTATAGTTAGTGTTTCTTGTAGTGTTTTTTACTCCTAGTTTAAGGGAGAAATTCACACATTTTGTGGGCTCTGTTTAAGAAAGAAGTTGCATTTATAACATGCCTTTCATATCTTGAGCATGTTCCAAATAGCTTCACAACCAATGAATTAGTTTTGAAGTGTGTTCATTATTGTTCTATAAGCTCAAGCAATAGCCAATCAGTGGACATCAAGATCCCACAAGCAATAGCCAGTCAGTGGACAGCAAGATCCCACAAGCAATAGTCAGTCAGTGGACAGCAAGAGCTCACAAGCAGCACCTGAGGTTAGTGAACAGCTCAACCAATCCAATGGTAGAAAGGATATTATTAAACTAGAAAGAGTGCAGAAAAGATTTACTAGGATGCTCCCGGGACTTGATGGTTTGAGTTATAAGGAGAGGCTGCATAGACTGGAAGTTTTTTCCCTGGAGCGTAGGAGACCTAGGGGTGATCTTATAGAGGTCTATCAAATAATGAGGGGCATAGATCAGCTAGATAGTCAATATCTTTTCCCAAAGGGAGGAGAGTCTCAAACTCGAGGGCACAGGTTTAAGGTGAGAGGGGAGAGATACAAAATCCAGAGGGCAATTTTTTCCAGAGGGTGGTGAGTGTCTGGAACGAGCTGCCAGAGGTAGTAGTAGAGGCAGGTGCAACTTTGTCTTTTAAAAATAATTTAGGCAGTTACATGGGTAAGATGGGTATAGAGGGATATGGGCCAAACGTGGGCAATTGGGACTAACTTGTGGTTAAAGAAAAAGGGTGGCATGGACAAATTGGGCCGAAGAGCTGTTTCCATGCTGTAAATTTCAATGATTCTATAATGGTATTACCTGAGAGAAAATGGTGACTAGCTCCCACCACCTCCCCACCCTCCATCTTCAAATAATACTTTTTCTTTTGCATGCCTTTGGATCAGTATTTATCTTGTGTGCTGAGGTTTTACATGTGTCAGCTTAGATATATTTTTTATTCATTCGTGGGACATGGGCGTCGCTGGCTGGCCAGCATTTATTGCCCATCTCCAGTTGCCCTTGAGAAGGTGGTGGTGAACTGCCTTCTTAAAACGCTGCAGTCCACGTGTTGTGGGTTGTGGGAATTCTGTGATGTTGACCCAGTGACTGCGAAGGAACGGCGATATATTTCCAAGTCAGGATGGTGAGTGGCTTGGAGGGGAATCATAGAAACCCTACAGTGCAGAAGGAGGCCATTCGGCCCATCGAGTCTGCACCGACCACAGGGATGTCCCCATGTATCTGTTGCCCTTGTCCTTCTGGATGGGAATGGTTGTGGGTTTGGAAGGTGCTGTCTAAGGATCTTTGGTGAATTTCTGCAGTGCATCTTGTCGATGGTAAACACTGCTGCTACTGAGCTTCGGTGGTGGAGGGAGTGGATGTTTGTGGATGTGGTGCCAATCAAACGGGACTGCTTTGTGATCAAGTTCTCGAGCGCAGCTTTGACCCAGCTTTCAGCAATGAGTCAAACTAGCACTACTTTTAACTTAAATGTATTTCCATGGCCATGAATTGGGTGCTGGCAAACCAGTTAAATACTGAACACAGTTTGGATAGAGATTCTCAGAGCGAATTCTATTTCACAACCATGCTTTTCAAGGGTGACGATTGTCCCATAAGCTAAAGCATCAGCGTATCTGGGAAACCTGCTGTAATACAGAGCTTTATTCTTACATTTACCTGAATATTTTACTGTTTAGGAGGATCCTCAACTTTCTTGGATGAAGTACCTTTTAAAATTTCGGAGACGTTCCAGATTGTTGGTTCGGAAGAACTCAACCCAGTCTCTCCCCTACCGTCTCTCCCTCTGCCCGATCACTCTGAGATATTGATGCAAACACAGGTCAGTTACAACTGGATAGTTTTGTAAATTATTACAACTGAACATGATATAAGTACACAGGATTAAATGTCAACCGTGTAACACAGCATTTGTTTTAATGGAATAGTTTCATTGTTGCACAAACCATGACAACATTTAGAATGCTATAGTTTCCATGTTAAAGTATTCCCTTCCAATTTTCAACATGACATTGAGAGATCCTATGTACGCTTAGCCCTGTTTGCTTCACTCTATGCAAAGGCTTCATCCATGCAAAGATTTCATTTTAAGATATTTCTGCCTATGTAACTAACTCTGCTAAGCTTAAAAAATTGATTGCTAACTTGACTACATTTTAAAACTCAGGAGGCATGCTGGGTTAGCTAGAAATTGACTGCATTCCTAAAGGGTACACAGCAGGCAAAACAAGTTTTTCATAACAGCAGCTGCAAGACATGTTTTTTCAGACGGAGACAGACTGCGAAAAACAGTTCCAATAACGAGAAAGGAATTGAAATATAGTTTGGAACTGTGTGTTCACTTTTCAGTTTGTTTTCGAGATTCAATTCTTAGATTTCACTCATCTCACCACATGTTTTTGTACAGGGCCTGGCTATGAAGCTCGTCTCCAAGTCTGCTCTCTTCTTGCTTCTGTCATGTTAATTGTTTTTTAAATTTTGTTCAGTAAAAGAAAACCATTTTAAACCTCACACCAAGTTCTGTCCCCTCGTCTATTCGAATGAATGAATGAACCCTAGACTATTTTCAAAAGTCCTGAACCAGTCATCTTTACAATCCTACTGATCTTGATGTGAACTCCAAAGAATTTTCTATACGTTCATTCGTGGGAATGTGGAACTCATTTGCAAAGGCAGCATTTATTGCCATTCCCTAATTTCCCTTCAGAAGGTGGTGGTGAGCTGTCTTTTTACATAGAAATGTAGAAACTAGAACGAGGAGTAGGCCATTCAGCACTTCGAGCCTGCTCCGCCATTCATCACGGCTGATCATTGAATTCAATATCCTGATTCCCCTCACATCCTTTGATCCCTTTAATAGAAATATAGAATTGAATGGCTCCAGACTGTAGGTACAGTACTGATTTAAAAAGTTGTAAAGTTTATTTGTTAATCACAAGTAGGCTTACATTAACACGGCAATGAAGTTACTGTGAAAATCCCCGAGTTGTCGCACTCTGGTGCCTGTTCGGGTACACTGAGGGAGAATTTAAGCACGGACAATGCGCCTAGTTGTGGTTTGATACAATTGAGTAGCTCCTTGGCCATTTCAGAGGGTGGTTAAAAGTCAGGAAGATCGCCATCAGTCTGGAGTCATGTGTAAGCCAGACCAGGTAAGGATGGCAGATTTCCTTCAATGCAGGACTTTAGTGAGCCAGATGGATTTTTATGATAAGTTTATTTATTAGTGTCACAAGTAGGCTTACATTAACACTGCAATGAAGTCACTGTGAAAATCCCATAGTTGCCACACTTCGGCACCTGTTCGGGTACATTGAGGGAGAATTTAACATTGTCAATCCACCTAACCAGCACATTTTTCGGACTGTGGGAGGAAACCAGAGCACCCGAAGGAAACCCACGCAGACACGGGGAGAATGTGCAAACTCCACACAGACAGTGATCCAAGCTGGGAATTGAACCTGGGTCCCTGACAATGTGAGGCAGCAGTGCTAACCACTGTGCCAGCGTGCCGCCAATAATCTCCTGCTAATCAAAGAACATTCGTGTTGTGCATTGGAGAATGACGCCAGGGAGCACTGAGGGTTAAAAACAACTGCGTTTTATTTATGGGTGTGTGCTCTCTTACGTGGCAGCTGTCTTTCTGCCTGTTTCCCACACTAGGGACTAAGATGTCACATCCAGTGAATACATGAACTCATTAATACAACAGAGTTCAATAAGCTAATAAGAATGAATACAAATTTATAATAATGTGGAACTCTTAACTGGTCATATTGCAACCTTAGCAACATAATTGAACTCAAATCTACCTACGCTCCCCTTCCCATGCCCTTTTTTTCCCACTTCATAGAATTTTACTGTGCAGAAGGAGGCCATTCGCCCCATCAAGTCTGCAGCGACCACAATCCCACCCAGGCCCCATCCCTGTAACCCCATGCATTTACCCTAGCTAGTCCCCCTGAGACTAAGGGGCAATTTAGCATGGCCGATCCACCTAACCCGCACATCTTTGGACTGTGGGAGGAAACCGGAGCACCCGGAGGAAACCCATGCAGACACAGGGAGAACGGGCAAACTCCACACAGACAGTGACCCGAGCCGGGAATCGAATCTGGGTCCCTGGCGCTGTGCCACCCTGATGCCACTTCCAAAGATTTAGGTGATATTCCAGATAATGGCCGGAACTCTCCAGTCTCGCACGCCCTGCTACCGTTGCCAATGAGACTGGTACATTTGGCATTCAGCCAAATCTCCATTCAGGGCAGCGGGACTGGAGAATCCCAGCCATGGGTGAGGTTGGAGAATTCCAGCCAATATTTTTAGTAATAAATTTAATAAGGGGACTGCAGCAAAAACATTTGGAAAGAGAAACAACAAATTAAAGTTCTTGAGTATCTGTTCCTATACCGGAAGTGAAAAGTACATTATTTTATTTCTAATATGTTTAGAATTGCCAAGGTAAAGGTTGACCCTAAGGCACACTTAATACCAATGATGAAAGAAAGGGGCGAGATATTTTTCTGAGGTTTTGCAACAATCAAACACGCAGTGCTCATTGGGAATACTCGGGTATTTTATTGAATGCTGTCAACATTCATCTAAGACACAGAGACCTATAATGGGGAAGTGTGTCAGCAACAATAAATCACACCTCACAAATCTGTCATGGGTCTTTGAGCAGAAAGCTAATTTAATGGCTGAAGAATATCCAAATGGGTGTCATGTATATCGTAGTAAAGGAGGTGCATCTGAGCCTTGTAAAAAGGTGTTGACTCATGGATTTAATGGTAATGAACCTAGTTGGGTCTTAAAAATGTTTTAGCAATAGAGAAAAGCTAGTTATGATAAAAAGCTAGACTTGCAAAGGAACATAGTTAAAGTTAAAGTTTATTTATTAATCACGAGTAAGACTTACACTGCAGTGAAGTTACTGTGAAGTTCCTCTGGTCACCACGGTCCGGCGCCTGTTCGGGTCAATGCACCTAACCATCTTTGAGAAGGTGGGAGGAAACCGGAGCACCGGTTTTAGAAAATAGGAACAGCAGGCCATTAGACCCAACGAGCTGCTCTGCCATTTAAACAGATCATGGTGGCACAGTGGTTGCAACTGCTGCCTCACAGCGCCAGGGACCCGGGTTCCATTCTGGCCTCGGGTCACCGTCTGTGTGGAGTCTGCACATTCTCCCCATGTCTGCCTGGGTTTCCTCTGGGTGCTCCAGTTTCCTCCCACACTCCAAAGATGTGCAAGTTAGATGGATTGGCCATGTTAAATTGCCTCTAAGTGTCCCAAGATGTGTAGGTCAGGGGTATTAGAGGGGTAAATACGTGGGGTTACAAGAATAGGGCCTGGGTAAGATGCTCTGTCAGAGAGTCGGTGCAGACGATGGGCCGAATGGCTTCCTACTGCACTGTGGGGATTCTATGATTGTTCATCTATCTCTGTGCTATTTTTCTCCACTATCACAATGTCCTTAATGTCACTAGTATCCAGAAATCTATCGAGATCTGTCCTGAATATACTCCATGATTGAGCTTCCAGACCCTTCTGGGGTAGAGAAAGCAAAGGTTCACCACCCTCTTGAGTGAAGAAATTCATCCTCACCTCAGTCTTAAATGACCTGCCCCTTGTTCTGAAGCTGCCTCCTGGTTTTAGACTCACCAGCCAAGGAAGACATCCTATCCACATTGAACCTTTCATGCCCTGTAAGGATTTTGTAAGTTTCAGTGAGATCTCTTGTCATTCTTTGAAAGTCTACCGGATACAAGCCCAGTTTCTTAACTCTCTCCTCATAAGCCAATCCTGGGGTTTACAGAGGAATCGATGACTATGGTGCAGTTCTGCAGATGTTCATTCTGGATCCCTTGTTTGTGGTAATGAAAAATTAAGGTGAAGGAAAATAGGTCTTTGAATTATTAACATTTCATAGAATTATAGAATCTCTTCAGTGCAGGAAGAGGCCATTCAGCCCATCAAGCCTGCACTGATGATAATCCCACCCAGGCCCTATCGCATAGTGGCACCTTACTCAGCAAGTGAAATAACCTAATATCATTGTTGGACATAGATTCAGCTTCAGAAATACTTAAAGAGGCTGTTTGATTGATATGGAGCTATGTAGACAAGCACAAATATATGAAAGGAAAACTATTTTCCTTATTTTAGTGATGGACTAAAATGGGAACTGTGTTGAATAGGTGCATAATGTGCAATATTAAGATAAATGAGCAGAGACGGTAGCACAGTGGTTAGCACTGCTGCTTCACAGCTCCAGGGACCTGGGTTCGATTCCCGGCTTGGGTCACTGTCTGTGTGGAGTTTGCACATTCTCCTCGTGTCTGCGTGGGTTTCCTCCGGGTGCTCCGGTTTCCTCCCACAGTCCAAAGATGTGCGGGTTAGGTTGATTGGCCATGCTAAAATTGCCTCTTAGTGTCCTGGGACGCGTAGATTAGTGGGTAAAATATGTAGGGATATGGGGGTAGGGCCTGGGTGGGATTGTGGTCGGTGCAGACTCGATGGGCCGAATGGCCTCTTTCTGTACTGTAGGGTTTCTATGATTTCTATGATTTCTATCCCGAGAACCCCACGTATTTACCCTAGCTAGTCCCCCTAACAGGAAGAGGCAATTTATCATGGTCAATCAACCTAACCCACACATCTTTGGGAGGAAACCGGAGCACCCGGAGGAAACCCACTCAGACACGGGGAGAACGTGCAAACTCCACACAGACAGAATCGAACCCAGGTCTCTGGTGCTGTGAGGCAGCACTGCTAACCACTGTGCTCCCATGCCACCCATTTGCTACTGACATACACGGCCAAGTGACCACTATAGTAGGTGTAATAATGGCATTTAACCCAATTGAAATATGTCAGTTTAAGAATAACAACTGACATTTAACAAGTTAAAAAGAAGTAAAACGTATCAGTGCAGGAAATGGGAAATATCAACATAATCGATGGTTGTCTACTGGCAAAAGTGTTAGAGGAAATAGATGGCAATGATTATCAATCATTGACTGGATACTTCCAGTGAATATCAAGTGGCTGTCAATGATAATCAAATGGTGAAATACAACCTGAACATTTCATTGCAAGTTGAAGTAAATCATGTTCATGCACCATAAACTTAGTTGCAGAACCTAATTTAAAATGGCAGGCAAAGTAACGGGCAACCTCGAGAAAGATTAGAGATTGAATGAAAGGTTGTGTGATTCTGCACTGACAGGGTGCATCACTCCAAGAGAGCTCTACAATTGTGTAGTCCCAGTGTGCCAACTCAAGCTCCCTGTACTCGAGACTCTGTGCTGGGAACATGGGGGTCACAGAAATTCTTTCGAAGAAGGGCAGCATGGTGACACAGAGCCAGGGTCCCAGATTCGAATCCCGGCTTTGGTCACTGTCTGTGTGGAGACAACGCAGCATCGCTGAGCAGAGACTGATAGCCAAGTTCCGCACACATGAGGACGGCCTCAACCGGGATCTTGGGTTCATGTCACATTATCTGTAAACCCCACGACTTGCCTGGGCTTGCAAAATCTCACTTACTGTCCTGGCTGGAGACAATACACATCTCTTTAACCTGTGCTTGGCCCTCTCTCCACTCACATTGTCTGTATCTTTAAGACTTGATTACCTGTAAAGACTCGCATTCCAAACATTATCTTGTAAATTGAATTTGTGTTTATATATGCCCTGTTTGTGAACACAACTCCCACTCACCTGATGAAGGGGCAGTGCTCCGAAAGCTTGTGGCTTGTTCTGCCAAATAAACCTGTTGGACTTTAACCTGGTGTTGTGAGACTTCTTACTGTGTGGAGTTTGCACATTCTCCCCGTGTCTACGTGGGTTTCCTCCGGGCCCTCCGGTTTCCTCCCACAGTCCAAAGATGCGCGGGTTAGGTGGATTGGCCATGCTAAATTGCCCCTTAGCGTCAGGGGGGCTAGCTAGGATAAATGCATGTGGTTATGGGGATAGGGTGGGATTGTGATCGGCACAGACTCGATGGACTGAATGGCCTCCTTCTGCACTGTAGGATTCTATGATTCTAAGATTATTCAATTTGTCACAATTCTGACTACCTTCTTTAAAAAGGGATGAATAAATAACTGATTATAAAAGGAATCAATGATTATTTGGACAGGGCACACTTTAACGTTACAATGCGGAAGCATTGCATCAGGGACTACAAGAATGCCATCTGTAGAATGTAACTCGTCAAGGGTTGAATAGTCAAGATTGATGGCTTGGAATTTCTTTCACTTAATTTAAGGCTTGTGCGGATGTTCTGCTGAGCTTCCCCACTTAGAGTCATAGAGATATACAGCATGGAAACAGGCCCTTTGGCCCAACTCACCCATGCCAACTTTAAAGTTTTATTTCTAGTTATTAAGTTCCATCAAAAAGAAGAAAGAAGGTTCCTGCGATGTTAAACCAGATGTGCTGAAATTTGAACATGTCATGTCAAGTTACGCACTTCTCGATCTAATATTGTGCCTAATTTGAATAGGAAATCTGCTTCAGGCTGGAATTGTTGTAAATGTGCAAACAAGATGCAGGGCATTCGAGTTAGCTTCTGAACCCAAGCCAATCAGGCGCATTTTATTTGAATTTAAATAGGAAGATTGTGTTGTGATTGGGTGATCACATGTCTGTGAATTGATTGGGGGCGAGTTTCCATTTTGGGCTCAATCAGTGCAAAGTGCACCTAAAATTGTACATGTTTCTGCTCACACCATTTAACCACAAGATATAGGAGCAGAATTCGGGCATTCAACCCATTGAGTCTGCTCCACCTTTCGATTATGGCTGATATGTTTCTCAATCCCATCCTCCCGCCTTTTCCCCCTAACCTTTGATCCTCTCTATCTCTTTTGCCTCATGTTGAACACAACATGTGCCATGAACCAGGCAGTGTTTTAAAACATAACTTTAAAAATACTCCTTCATACGTTGAAGAGTAATAGGCTAAGAATCATCGAATCCCTACAGTGCAGTCGGAGGCCGTTGGGCCCATCGAGCCTGCACCGACAACAATCCCACCCGTGCCCTACCCCGTAATGGAGGGATACAAACGATTGGTCTAGTTGGACCAAGGAGCGGCACAGGCTTGGAGGGCCGAAGGGCCTGTTTCCTGTGCTGTACTGTTCTTTGTTCTTCTTTGTAAGCCCACCTATTTATCCCGCCCAGACACTAAGGGGTAATTTAGCATGGCCAATCAACCTAACCTGCACATCTTTGGAGTGTGGGAAAAAGCAGGAGCACCCGGAGGAACCCCACGCAGACATGGAGAGAACGTGCAAACTCCACACAGACAATGCTAACATGACAGTCAATCCTACAATGCAGTTGAAATCCAATGTAACTGTCAGGGTGGCACAGTGGTTAGCACTGCTGCCTAACAGCGCCAGGGACCCGGGTTCAGTTCTGTCTGTGTGGAGTTTGCACATTCTCCCCATGTCTGCGTGGGTTTCCTCCGGGTGCCCCAGTTTGTTCCCACACTCCAATGATGTAATGGTTAGGTGGATTGGCCGTGCTAAATTGCCCCTCAGTGTGCAAAGATGTGTAGGTTGGCGAGGGTTAGCCATGGTAAATACATGGGGATGTGGAGATGCTGGCGTTGGACTGGGGTAAACACAGTAAGACGTTTAACAACACCAGGTTAAAGTCCAACATGTTTATTTGGTAGCAAAAGCCACACAAGCTTTCAGAGCTCCAAGCCCCTTCTTCAGGTGAGGTTACAGGGATAGAGTCTGGGTTAGATGCACTGTCAGAGAGTAGGTGCAGACCCGATGGGCTGAGTGGTCTCCTTCTGCACTGTAGGGATTCAATGAGTTAGGAGCCTTCTTCTCAGACTTAGGGCGTGATCATACCTGCCGTTCATGTCACGCTCCCACTGCAGCGAGGTTGGAAAATTTGGCGGCTTAGTCAGATCTCCGTTTACTGCGGCGGGAAGGGAAAACCCCGCTGTTGGGAACGGTGGTAAGATTCCGGCCTTAAAGTTTTGATCTTTTTACTCTGCAAATATCCAACCACAATTATATTTAGAATCAGATTTTCAACGGAGACCGAATGGAATGAAATATCTGACCTCCGACAGCAGGATGGTGTTAGCACCCACAGTCAGTACGCGTACTGCCATTCACGACATATTCAAACTGGCAGTGGTGCTCCGCATAGTGGCACCTTACTCAGCAAGTGAAATAACCTAATATCATTGTTGGACATAGATTCAGCTTCAGAAATACTTAAAGAGGCTGTTTGATTGATATGGAGCTATGTAGACAAGCACAAATATATGAAAGGAAAACTATTTTCCTTATTTTAGTGATGGACTAAAATGGGAACTGTGTTGAATAGGTGCATAATGTGCAATATTAAGATAAATGAGCAGAGAAACCATTCTCTCTATTATGTTTTAGATCTGGACCTAATCAAGTGTTATTACTCAATTCAACACTCAGTTAGGCCCCTTCTGCTGTTTTTCATTTGAGTAAGACTCTCAATTACCAAGCGTTAGTATTTATTTTTCAATTATTTTAACCCAAGTGAATGTTTTGTACTGCTGCCAAAGACTAATCTGGGGAACAGTTATGACATTTAGCTGCTGAGCTGATCCTTTCAGACCAAGGCTGGAATTCTCCATTCTCGCCCGCGGCTGGGATTCTCCAGTCCTGGTGCAGGAGTGGGACGTGTGCGACTGGAGAATTCCAGCCCAAATCTCAAGCACTCGAGGTGGGGCATTGAGCTGCTTATGTAAACTTGCCTCAGAGTAATGACAGCCTCCCACTGAAGCACCTCCGCTGGAGGACGGTGAAATTACAACATATTTACATAGACCATTGAATTATCAGTACTGTTACGAATGCTGGATTTTAAGTTTAAGTTTATTTATTAGTGTCATAAGTAGGCTTACATTAACACTGCAATGAAGTTACTGTGAAAGATCCCCTAGTCGCCACACTCCGGCGCCTGTTCAGGTAAACTGAGGGAGAATTTAGCATGGCCAATGCACATAACTAGCGCGCCTTTTGATTTGATTTGATTTATTATTGTCACACGTATTAACATACAGTAGAAAGTATTGTTTGTTGCGCGCTATACAGACAAAGCATACCGTTCATAGAGAAGGAAAGGAGAGAGTGCAGAATGTAGTGTTACAGTCATAGCTAGGGTGTAGAGAAAGATCAACGTAATGCAAGGTACGTCCATTCAAAAGTCTGACAGCAACAAGGAAGAAGCTGTTCTTGAGTCGGTTGGTACGTGACCTCAGACTTTTGTATCTCTTTCCCGATGGAAGAAGGTGGGAGAGAAAATATCCGGACTGCGTGAGGTCCTTAACTATGCTGGCTGCTTTGCTGAGGCAGCAGGAAATTTAGACAGAGTCACTGGATGGGAGGCCGGTTTGCGTGGTGGATTGGGCTACATTCATGACCTTTTGTAGTTCCTTGCGGTCTTGGGCGGAGCAAGAGTCATACCAAGCTGTGATATAACCAGAAAGAATGCTTTCTATGGTGCATCTGCAAAAGTTGGTGAGAGTCGTAGCTGACATGCCAAATTTCCATAGTCTTCTGAGAAAGTAGAGGCGTTGGTGGGCTTTCTTAACTATTGTGCCGGCATGGGGAGACCGGGACAGGTTGTTAGTGATCTGGACAGCTAAAAACCTGAAGCTCTTGACCGTTCTACTTCATCCCCATTGATGTAGATAGGGGCATGTTCTCCTTTACGCTTCCTGAAGTCGATGACAATCTCTGTGGGAGATTTGGACCGTGGGAGGAAACCAGAGCACCCGGAGAAAACCCGCGCAGACACGGGGAGAACATTACAATGTTTTTTAAAATGTTTAAGGTGAAATAGAACATTATGGAAAGGTGGATAGTGAGGTCATACTAATAACTTCTGTTCAGAGACAGGTTCATGTAATCTGGCTGACATGGGAAAAGAAATCAAGTGACAGTTTTTACACCTGGAATAGTTGCTTTTGCAGACAGAGTAGATACAGCCATGTGAAGCAGAGAAGGACTGTTTCATGTTACCAACCAAGCAGGATGCTTGCCAGAGTAGTTTTTCTGTTCAAAAGGAAGGGGGCAGGACCAATCGGACTGTTGGAGATTTCAGGAAAAAGAAGTCACTGAGGTGTGCCTTGAAGAGCTAGACTGAGTGGAATTGCGTTAGTTAATTCACGCGGGAGTACCCTTCCTTTAATTTGGTGTATTGGTTGCCTGTTGGTCAATGTTGATTTTAGTTTGTTCATTGCAATAAGATGTGAAATCTTGTCCTTTTGGTTATTTCTGTCAGTCTCTGGGAAATTTATCTCTTTAGAAGTTATTGGTCTCTAAGGAGATAGTAACTTACGAATTTGCAATGGGAAAAGGTTGGCAGGAAGTGTGTTCAGATGTAAGATTTTTAGTATTATAAAATGTAAATCACTTATGACACTGCTCAGTATGTCAGAGGAAGTGCTGTTTTGTTAGCACAGGACGCTATTGAATAAAATTATATGTTGACTTTAACGCTATAATTGCTCTACTTTCAAGTGAATGGAATTAATTTAGCATCCGCAGTATTTTGCCTTTATGGAATTAATGTAGTGATTGCATTGCAGATTACTGTAGTTTTGTTTGATTTGTCAGTTTAATCATTTATTTGAGATTTGAGAATGTTAAGTTCTTGGATAGAGGAAGCTGAAATATACCATTGGTAATGAACATGTAGATTTTAAAGTTAAAGTTTATTTAATTAGTCACAAGTAAGGCTTACATTAACACTGCAATGAAGTTACTGTGAAATTCCCCTAGTCGCCACGCTCTGGTGCCTGTTCGGGTTAATGCACCTAACCAGCACATCTTTCAGACTGTGGGAGGAAACCGGAGCACCCGGAGGAAACCCATGCAAACACGGGGAGAATGTGCAAACTCCGCACAGACAGTGACCCAAGCCAGGAATCGAACCCGGGTCCCAATACACCCTGGACTGATTTCTCAAAGTGATCCCTGAATCATTTAAGGGATGATTAAATGTGCATCGCTAATTGAGAGCGTTGGAAGGGTGGAAACAACAGAGCAGATGAGGGATTCTAGAGTTTAGAAGTAGCATGAAAGCGTGAGCAATCAGGCTTCTGAGGGGGTCGTGCGGGGAGGTGGAAGGCACAGACTTGGTGGGCCGAAGGGCCCGTCCTTGTGTTTACTGTTCTTTAAGGAAAGGAAGTGAAGCGGTTAATGCAATTTGCGAAAGATCTTAACTTAGATACTTGTCGTCATATGTTCTTCAGTAATCTGATTGTAACTAAAGACTTTAAGTACGCTTCTAAACTCACAAATCCCCCGACAACTTGCAAGTTTGGCAGAAATGTTTACACATTTCCCTTCACAGTTCCAATGCAAACG
Source organism: Mustelus asterias (assembly GCF_964213995.1). Taxonomy (NCBI): domain Eukaryota; kingdom Metazoa; phylum Chordata; class Chondrichthyes; order Carcharhiniformes; family Triakidae; genus Mustelus; species Mustelus asterias. The sequence goes on along the minus strand of NC_135824.1, from coordinate 16,283,422 downwards.
CATTTCGGCTCCAAAGGCCATCAACCTGAAATGTTAGCTTTCTTTCTCCACACATTCTGCTGGACGTGCTGAGTATTTCCAGCATTTTAATCTCGATTTCCAACGTCTGCTGTTTTAGCTTTTCCAGTGAAAGCGTGTTTGAAAAAGATTCCATTGAGAACCAGCAGAGCTCCAGAAACATTGGGAATAGCAACATTAACATGGGATGAAATCAAAAAAATGGCTTAACTTGGCAGGTGAATTTGACTGTAATATATGAATATATATATTTGTGTATATCGATGTTAGATATACAGTGAGGACTGGTGTCAGGATTTGGTCTTTCTTGTTCACTCTTCTATTGATTGTGACAGGTTTTTTATGTAACCGATAAGGATAAAGGCATCATTTCAATGACGGTACGTAATTAGTTATGTGCTGATTGCACAGAACTCAGTCCAACAGGCCTTCTTTGAGTCTAAACACAAAGGCGTTTGCTTTTATTGTGTTAAAAACCCACCCAGCTAACAGTACAAAGATATTCAGAAAGGTCAGCACACACCCTGACTTTTGCAACATGTACGTGCTCACACACGCACACACATGCACACACACACACACATGCTCACACATGCACACACACACACACATGCACGCACATACATGCACGCACACACACACACACACACACACACATGCACACACACACACATGCACGTGCGCACACATGCACACACACACATGCATGCACATGCATGCACACACACACGTGCACACACATGCACATGCGCACACATGCGCACACACACACATGCATGCACATGCATGCACACACACACACATGCACGTGCGCACACATGCACACATGCACGCACATACATGCATGCACACACACACACACGCATACACACACATGCACACACACATGCACACACACACACACGCACGCACACACACACACACATGCACACACACACATGCACACACACACACACATGCACGCACACACACACATGCACACACACACACACACACACGCACACACACACACATATGCACACACGCACGCCGCACACACACCTCAGGCATATCCTTCACGGTGGTCTTGAAATTCTAGTGGGTTTGAGACCACTGTAAACAGCAGTTTCTGGGGAGAGTGGGTGGAATCCTGTAGCCCTTCCCACCTTCATCATGGGTTCCCTGACGGCAGCATGGGCAAGACATGTAAATTACCATCAACTTTGGCGTGACCGGAAGATCGTTCTGGGGGGGCTGATGGTGAGTCGCCTCCACTAGAAGTGGGGCTGGAGAATTCTACCCAGTCTCTTTTAAACCATAATCTGTCTTTTTTGAAAAGTTGATATCAATATTTCACACGCACACACGTTGTGTCATCATGACTATTTATATACTCATATCATTGTTTTGGTAGTACAGAGCTTCAGTATTGCTGAAAAGACAGACGTTGAAGCTTTTCATCTTGCACTCATCGGGACAAACTCAAGAATGCAAAATTTCAAAGGGAGCGAAAACTTATGCTGCATGAGAGTAGAGTGCTGATTGTTTGACTCTGATTGGCCTAGGTGTTGTTATGGAGAATGTACAAGGTAACCCTTGCCCCCCCCCCCCCCCATCCCCCCCCCCCCCCCCCCCATCCCCCCCCCCCCACCCATGCCCCCCTCCCCGCCCGCCCCAATGCTTTTGTTTCAATCAAAAAAGGATCAATGTCTGGACATATTCCTTTTGCCTGCAGAGGACATATCCCTGCGTATGAATATATGTAGCTTCTGTCAAGGATAAGTGAGCCACACTGCAAGCCCGACTGATAATCTAAAATTGCTTCTTTACCTAATTCATAACTTGAATGTTCAGTTTTCTTTTCAAATGTGTATATATATATATAGTGCTTTACGGCATTATTATTTATTTATTATTTATTAGTCACAAGTAGGCTTACATTAACACTGTAATGAAGTTACTGTGAAAATTCCCTAGTTGCCACACTCCGGTGCCTGTTCGGGTACACTGAGGAAGAATTTAGCATGGCCAATGCACCCTAACCAGCACGTCTTTGGACTGTGGGAGGAAACCGGAGCACCCGCAGACACAGGGAGAATGTGCAGACTCCACACAGACAGAGACCCAAGCCAGAAGTCGAACTCGGATCCCTGGCGCTGTGAGGCAACAGTGCTAACCACTGTGCCACCGTGCCACCCTGCTTATGCATGTTGGCAAGGGACTGGCAATGGAAAAGTCAATCATTAATGTAATTTCTGATCACCATCATATCAATTTGCGGTGTGAAATGCAGTGTGCAACACCCTATACAGTAAATTCCAAGGACCATCAAGCATCATTTAGATAGAGGAATTACTCTTGTACTCCAACTACAGCAGAGAGCAGATGATGGAATTGCTATTTTCTCAAGGATAGGTCCTATATTAACTTGAGTTGTTCTAATTACGTTGGTGTGAAGAACTATCAATGTTTGCTGTTTGAAACGATTCTTTCACCTGTTGGCAACTTTAACTATTATTAGATCTCGCTTACGTTCCTATTTATTTTGTACATATCTGAGCGGTAAATCAACTCCGCCTTTTGAAATGATTTCAAATCAGAGTTCTAACTTTCATTTTTATTTTTATGTCTTTTAACAATTGACTTGAGATTTATTTTTAATTTTTCACCAAGGGAAGGAATGTCATGGAAACATAGAAAATAGGAGCAGGACTTATTGATTGATTTATTTATTAGTCACAAGTAGACACATTTACTCTGAAAATCCCCTAGTCGCCACACTCCTGCTCGGGTACACTGAGGGAGAGTTTAGCACCGAGTGGGCCATTTGATCCTTCGGGCCTGTTCCACCATTCAGCACAATCATGGCTGATCATCTATCTCAATACCATACTCCCGCGCTCTCCCAATACCCGTTAACCCCAGAAATCATCTTTCCTTCTTTTTATATTCAGTGACTTGGCCTCCACGGCCTTCGGTGATAGAGAATTCCACAGGTTCACCACCCTCTGAGTGAAGATGTTTCTCCTCACCTCAGTCCTAAATGGCCTACCCCGTATTCTGAGGCTGTGACCCCCTTGTTCTGATTCGATATTCTAGACGCTTTGTTTAAGACTAATGTCACTTGCATTCTTTCGCAGTATGATTTCACTCTGGAAAAGAAGATTTTGGAATGGCTGCGCGACTGTTCCCTCAGAGAACCTCCAAGGCTGATACCAACGTGTCCACCATTTTGGCTTGCGTTTTCTGATACGGACGGAGAAGACGCTGATGACGTGAAACATGACTCCCAACACGCCAAAGGTCAAAACGACCTCATGGTTTTGCAGACTAAGAGGTTCAGGAGTTTCAGCGTGACAGACATTAAATATTTTCGCTCACGGATTCTCTACAAGTCCGACACGGAAAGTGATGACGGATACTCGGAAGATGACGAACTCTCTTCGTCTGATGAAAACGAAAAGCAGAAGCTTCCTTCCATGCCGCTTCTCAGGGGCAAATTTCATCTTCAATCCAGATTCCTGGATGGAAGGCCGGCTTCTTCCCCTTTCTGCTCGGATAACCCTCCCAGAGGTCGACACTGTGAGAGGTGTCTGAGTGCTAGCTTAACCAGACTCCCCCACATCGCTGGCCGGAGGTCGTCACCTCTTTGCAGCAATGCTGATGGTGAGGATGGCGTGAGGATGCAAGGATCGAACCGGTCGCAGGGGCATACACCGAGAAATCTTTGTAGAAAAGCTCTCTGTCAGCACCAGAACAATAGAAACAGCAAGAACCTGAACTCAGAGCAAATTGCTATTGGAAGTCCTCCATTATCCTCTGCCCGGAGTCACTTGGAAAGATCTTTTACAGTCAGAGGAAGAACTCCATTCAGAAAATACAAACCACCATTGCCGGTAAGAATTGAATCATAGAACATAGAATCCCTACAATGCAGAAGGAGGCCATTCGGCCCATCGGGCCTGCACTGACAACAATCCCACCCAGACCCTATCCCCGCAACCCCTACCCTGCTAGCCCCCCTGACACTAAGGGACAATTTAGCATGGCCAATCCACCTCACCTGCGCATCTTTGGACATTGGGAGGAAACCGGAGCACCCAGAGGAAACCCACGCAGACATGGGGAGAACGTGCAAACTCCACACTGACAGTGACCCGAGGCCGGAATTGAACCCGGGTCCCTGGTGCTGTGAGGCAGCAGTGCTAACCACTGTGCCACCCAATTGGGGGCATCTTCTTTTAATTCCATTGTGGAGCTATCTTGCTTGATATCATTCTTTTATAGAAACACAGTATCAGTATAAAGATATTTTGCAGCCATGAACTAGTTGGTTACCACAATATCTAGCCTGCTTGAAAATGTCTAATGGCTATGAAGATGGGAATGCAATTTCTCTCTGAATGAAAAAATGGGAGATTCCAATCCAATTAATGTAACTCATTGATGAAATTGCGTTTCAGAAATCATGGCCGGAATTCTCCGATGTCATCGCCAGTGAGAATGGAGAATTTGGTGCTCAGCTAAAACTCTGTTCACTGCAGCGGGACTGGAGAATCCCAGCCGCAGGCAAGGGCAGCGAATCCCAGACGCAGGTGAGGACAGCAGATTTCCTTCCCTAAAGGACATTAGTGAACCAGATGGGGTTTTTGCAACAATGGTTCTATGGTCATCATTAGATTTTTAATTCCAGCTCTTTTATTGAATTTAAATTTCACCATCAGCCGTGGTGGGATTCGACTCCATGTCCCCAGGGCATTACCCTGGGTCTCTAGACTACAAAATCCAGCGGCAGTACTACTAGACCGCTCACCCCCTGTCTGAAGTTTGCACTGTCTGAAGGGGTGATGGAGGTAGGTTCAATCATGGCTTTTAAAATGGAACTGGATAAGCACCTGAAGGGGAAAGAATTGCAGGGTTACTGTGAAAGGGTTGGGGATTGAAACCAGCTAAATTCTCTTGCAGAGAGCCGGGAATAGCTTGATGGGCTGAGTGTCCTTTTCCTGTGTTATAACCACTCAATAACACTAACTCACAAATGAAATTTAGCTAAAAAAACAATAACATATTGAGCAAGGTAAAGGATCCTATTGAGCTACCAGACACTAATTTAATGGTTCAGTCAACTTAACAAACTCAATTAATGGATGACATTTTCAGCCATCCGTTGCAATTAATAAAAGTCAAGTCAGTTAGTCGAAGTGCCAGAGAGTTCTGTTTAAATCACAAAGGTTAAACAGGTTGGGATTCTACTCATTGGGACTTAAAGAATGAGAGGTGATCTTATTGAAATATAAGGGGCTTTGACACCTCTCAATGCTGAGAGGTTGTTTCCCCTCATGGGAGAGTCTAGAACCAGAGGACATAGTCTCAGGATAAAGGGGCGCTAATTTAAGACTGAGTTGAGGAGGAATTTCTTCTCTCAGAGAGTTGTGAGTCTTTGGAACTCCTTGCCACAGTGAGCTGTGGAGACAATGCCCTTGTGTATTATTTAAGGCTGAGATAGATAGACTTTTGATCAGTAGGGGAATCAAGGGTTACGGGGAAAGGACAGAAAAGTGGACGTGAGGAATGCCGGATCAGCCATGATCCTATTGAATGGTGGAGCCGGCACGAGCGGCTGAATGGCCTACTCCTGTTCCTTTTTTAAATTTGTTCACGGGACATGGGCGTCGCTGGCTGGCCAGCATTTATTGCCCATCTCTAGTTGTCCTTGAGAAGGTGGCGGTGAGCTGCCTTCTTGAAATGGCTGCAGTCCATGTGGCTGTGGGTGGACCCACAATGCCGTGAGGGGGGAATTCCTGGATTTTGACCCAGCGACTGCGAAGGGACGGCGATATATTTCCAAGTCAGGATGATGAGTGGCTTGGAGGGAAACATGCAGGTGGTGGTGTTCCATGTATCTTACGGTCTAACAGTTTCTTACCCTCTTTTAGATCTCATTATGGTTTCTAACATTTCCTGTTGCGTTGAGAATATTGGAATCTCAATGCTTCACTCTTCTACACCTTCTACACTATCCAGACAAATCCTCTTCTGAGTTTTGTTTTAGTTTTAGCTGCTATTATCTATTTTCAATCACATCACCTTTCTAGTGGGGTTACTTGTGCATTCTTGTCTTTCCAATTGGGACAAGAGCCACGTAAATAATTAGGCATTCAAAAGTGTTGGCTAGGGTACAGTCAAATGGAACTCATATCCTCTGCACAGGTTACTAAATTAACTTGGTCCTACTAACAAAATGTTAACTTTAGCGCTGTCAGATGGGGTTATAGGTTCACCACATGTCAAAGTTGGAGACAACAACTTCAGCCTTGAAAGAACCAAGACCAGAATAAATAAGACCAGAATGAGTACCTCCCTGTGGAATGTGGAAGAAAACAGGAGGTTGCTTTTTCTGGGACACTCTGATCTTTCTCTTGGTGGCCAGTTTCAGAGTTGCTTTGGGAAATTGCTTAGCGTGGGTTCTAACCCATTCTCTTGCATGGTATGGGCAGGATCAGCGGAGCAGAAAATGCTTCAGCGACACAGGAAACTTCATCCATTTATTTTTTTTATTCGTTCATGGGACATGGGCGTCACTGGCTGGGCCAGCATTTATTGTCCATCCCTGGTTGCCCGAGGGCAGTTGAGAGTCAACCACATTGCTGTGGCTCTGGAGTCGCGTGTAGGCCAGACCGAGTAAGGACGACAAATTAGTGGGTGGCATGGTGGCACAGTGGGTTAGCACTGCTGCCCCACAGCGCCAGGGACCCAAGTTCAATTCTGGCCTCGGTCACTGTCTGTCTGGAGTTTGCACGTTCTCCCTGTGTCTGTATGGGTTTCCTCCGGGTGCTCCGGTTTCCTCCCACAGTCCAAAGATGTGCGGGTTAGGTTGTTTGGCCATGCTAAATTGACCGTAGTGTCAGGGGGATTAGCAAGGTAAATGTGTGAGGTTACGGGAATAGGGCCCGGGTGGCATTGCGGTTGGTACAGAGTTGATGGGCCGAATGGCCTCCTGTACTGTAGGGTTCTATGATGATCCTATGATGATGATGATTTCCTTCCCTAAAGGACATTAGTGAACCAGATGGGTTTTTCCGACAATCGACAAAGGTTGCATGATCATCAGTCAGTTTTTAAATTCAGGTTTTTTTTATTGAATTCAAATTCCACCATCCACTGTGGCGGGATTTGAACTCGAGTGCCCAGAACATTAGCTGGGTTTCTGATTTGATTTGATTTGATTTATTATTGTCACATGTACCAAGATACAGTGAAAAGTATTGTTTTGCATGCTATCCATACCGTACATAGCTCACAAAGAGTCACCACGCTCCGGGGCCATCTTGAAACATGGATGTGGTCAATTCACTGAGTAACACATCCCATTTTCTCTCCATTCCCTGTGTTGTGGGAACTGGCTGCAAGTACTTGAGGGCCTTGTTCTAATGAGAATTGCACCATGTAACAATACGCTAATTAACTAAATTAATTAACTTTGATATTTGTTGTTCGGGGTCAGGTTTTGTTAATTAAAGGAACACGACCAACAGGGGAAAGAAATAAAGCTATAAAATGAACTAAAATAATTTTAGGGGGCAACACGGTGGCACAGTGGTTAGCACTGTTGCCTCACAGTGCCAGGGTCCCGGATTCAATTCTAGCCTCAGGTCACTGTCTGTGTGGAGTTTGCACATTCTACCCCTGCCTGCGTGGGTTTCCTCCAGGTGCTCCGGTTTCCTCCCACAGTCCAAAGATGTATGGGTTAGGTCGATTGACAATGCTAAATTGACCCTACTGTCAGGGGATATGCGAATCTTTGCGAGATATGTATGGTATGATTTGTATGGATAGCACGCAAAACAATACTTTTCACTGTACCTTGGTACATGTGACAATATGTACCAATATCCCCTGACAATATGTGGGGCTGCAAGAAAAGGGCCTGGTTGGGATTGTGATCAGTGCAGACTCGATGGGCTGAATGGCCTCCTTTTTGCACTGAAGGGATTCGATGATTCTATGAATAAAGGTAGCAATTTGCACAATGGATTGCTGCCCTACATTAGCATATCAATAGAGAGACAGAGATTGCAAACATGTCGAGCGATAATACCACGAGGTCATCGCCTCCCCATTGAAGCTGTCCTACTTTCTACTGCTCTGTTGTGTTCTGGAGAAGTGAGCTACTAAGCTCACAGGTTGCCCCACAGGTACAGATTCATTCTTCTGCCCCCACTCTTCAGTGCAGACTCCATTGACTCAATACTGAACTGGTTCTTAATTAACATGCTTCCAATTGTTGATCTACACTGCTGATCCTAAAGCAGCATTCTGAAGCTGTGGGGTGTAATTTCCAGTGATGAAAAGTAGACCTGGCTGGCTCATCCATTTCATTTTGAAATTGATCTATCCCAACTGAGAAATAGAGGGAAGAAAGAGACCGGCTCATTTGTGACTGATTTCCCTTCACCACAATAACCACACAAAAAAACAAAATATAAATCCCTGCCTGCACATAAATTATCATACAATAATGCCGTCTTAATTTTAATGAGACAGATTATTTAATGATAGACTGGATGTGACTTATAAAATAATTATAATGTATTACAGCTAATTTAAATAATGGGTTGCATTAAATGCATAATATTCGTTGAGAATCATTTCCTTTTACATCCCGTGGTGTTAATTGGGACAATTAATTCCTAAATCCTAATTCGAATAGCTCTTACTGCTCATCATTTTTAAATCTCCTGGAAAATAGTAGTGGGTATTTTTCATGGGGTCACACCCCTTAATAATTGATCTACTCATTTTTTAATCACATATGTGGCAGGCATTGCTACTTGGCAAGGATCCAATCAACAAGATGTAGCAAATCATAGAATCATAGAATCCCTACAGTGCAGAAGGAGGCCATTTGGCCCATCACGTCTGCACCGACCACAATCCCACCCAGGTCCTATCCCATAACCCCACCCTGCTAGTCCCCCTAACACTAAGGGGTAATTTAACATGGCCAATCAACCTAACCCGCACATCTTTGGGAGGAAACAGGAGCACCTGGAGAAAACCCATGCAGACACGAGGAGAACGTGCAAACTCCACACAGACAGTGACCCGAGGCCAGAATTGAACCCGAGGTCCCTGGCGCTGTGAGGCAGCGGTGCTAATCACCATGCCACCCAGTAATAAATCGTAATAAAGCCTAATTTACCCGTAGGCCACAACACTCAATCAACACTACAGATTGATTGGGGGGAACTAACGTAGGAAAAGTTGCCAAACCGTCTTTGAAAACATTCGAATGAAAGGTCATTGACCTGAAATGTTAACTCCGGGCAGTATTTTGCACCACCCTGTCCCCCCCCTGCAGTCTTCCAGACCCGCCGATGTCAACGGCTTTTAGACTCATCGAATCCCTACAATGCAGAAAGAGACTGTTTAACCCATCGAGTCTGCACCAACTCTCCGAAAAGCATCTTACCCAGGCCCACCCCACCCCCATAACCCCGCACATTTACCATGGGGGCTAATCCACCTAACCTGCACATCTTTAGACACTAAGGGGCAATTTAGTATGGCCAATTCCCCTAACCTGCACATCTTTTGACACTAAGGGGCAATTTAGCATGGCCAATTCCCCTAACCTGCACATCTTTGGACACTAAGGGGCAGTTTAGCATGGTCAATCCACCTAACCTGCACGTCTTTGGACTGTGGGAGGAAACTGGAGCACTTGGAGGAAACCCACGCAGATACGGGGAGAATGTGCAGACTCCGCACAGACAGTGACCCAAAGCTGGAATTGAACCCCGGGTCCCTGGCGCAGTGAGGCAGCAGTGCTAACCCCTGTGCCACGGGGCAGTCTATGACTCTATCTTTCTGTCGCTGGGGAACCCGCCACGGCGAGTGAGGTGGCCATTGGCAGGAGCAGGAGATACTGCCAGCAGCAAGGGCAGGAAAATTCCAGTTTCCATTTCCCTCTCCACAGATGCTGCTGGACCTGCTGAATGTTTCCAGCATTTTCTGTTTTAAATTGAAAAATCCTACCCATCCAAATAGGATTGGATGCTGCACTTGGTTGAGGTCATTAGGTTACATTGAAGCTTCATATGTTTCATATGAAGCAATTTTTAAAAGCAGCATCCCGGCCTTTTGGCTAAGATGCAAATGAGCTCAAGTCTTGGAGGAGGTGTTGCTTTGCTCCTCCAATCAGCTTGGCTCATGTAGATCGGGCCCAGGACAGGATGGTTTGGTCGCTCGCCCTGTCTTGTCAGCCTGGATCTGAAATGTCTCAACTTGTTGAGACTCTGAATTGGATTTGATTTGATTGAATTGGAAAAGTATAAAGATGGCATTAAATCATGAAGCACTTCTGTTGAATAAAACAAAAGCATTGGCACGTAGCATGCCGCCTCTCCTAAAGAGATTCGAACGTCAGACGATTCAGAAGAGAATGTGAGACAAGTTCCCAGGGGCACTCTTCCAATTTTATTCAAATCAATTTTTTAATTAAATATTGACAACTCGTTCAGTGATGTTGTTTTAAACAAAGGTGCAGAAACCAGGCAAGAGGCAGACGTATTAAATATTGAATGAGATCCAGCTTAGAGTCTCAGCTGGAATTTTCCCCGCAGACCTGAACAGCAAGAAACAAGAATTGTGTAAAATATTGTGAGCGGAGCCAAGATCCTGGGATAATTCTTTCAATGGACCCCTCTGTAAATTTGAAAATCTTATCGTTCTAGGCGAGGACTGACTGTGAGGAGATAGCATTAATAATGGCCTTGATGTGGCGAAAGGACAGCTGTTGGATGTGACGTTAGATAGGGACACTCGGAATAGATCAATGAAAAACAAAAGCAGAAGAAAAACAAACCCTTCCCCGGGATGAAAACAAACAGAATTCTTCTGTAGCTCCGAAGGTTGGCCGTGTGTGATACACTGATGGATAACTTATGCTCTGAATGTTTGTTTGTTCTTTCCACAGACTCTCAGCAACCATTCCTGCCTCCCGGCTCCACCGTCAACTCCGAGACCTTTACATTCCCACAAAACTCTCCCAGACTCCACAGCTGACCCCCTGTTGGCGCTGAGCCAAAGAGAGCTGGACCTCATTCAGCCAGTGATCAGGAAGGGCTATCCGATAAGCAGAGTGATCTGGGCCATCCAGAACGTTGGGCAACAGAGCACAAAACAGGTGTGTTAATTCCTGCAGGAGCAGAGATGGTGAGGACTCGTTAAATGTTCCCGCCAAATCGCATCAGAATGTATTTTTAAAAAAACCTTTCTTGATATTTCCTTTCAAGACGTCAAATCAGAGACAAATAAATCTCGAGTAATTTCCAGGATAGAGGGTGGTCACACTCATGGATAGCAAATTGGTCAGAGAGTAAGGCCCCATCGCAGATGCTGAAACTGAAATCCAGCATCCAATGGTGTGGACACTTGCACACTCTTAAGCAGGTGACATTTGAGAGTTTTTTGGTGGGAGGGGTGACAGGGGAAGGGGGGGTGGGTGGTTGGTGCTCTGAATTCAGTCCTTTGTTTCAATAGGCCATGGGCCTGATTTTACCATCAGGTTGTGCCTGTTTTCGGGCGCGAAAACTCGGTAAAGTCGGTGTGAGGCGAGTAGCGCGATCCACGTCCGCCTCTGCGTCCGTTCCCCCTTTACCAAGGGCCGAAAATGGCCGCCGGAATGGGCACGACGTCAATTTAAATGCATTTGCATGCTTTTAAATTGACTAATGGGCTGCACGGCCAAACTTACCGGCACTTCCCTCTTTACCATCGCGTTCACCCGTCCAGATTCGGCGCGAAGCAGACATGGTCTATAAAGGTCTGATTCGGGCGCTCCAGCTTCTGAGGAGGTAAGTTCAGAGATTCCAGCGGCTCTCTGACTCAGATCGGTGGTGGTGGGGGGGTGGGGGGGAGGAAGGTGGGTCAGATGGCTCTCTGGTGGGGGGAGGGAGGCAGGTCAGATGGCTCCCTGGTGTGGGGGACGTGGGGGAAGGGACAGGAGGGGTCCATGCCACTCTGCGTGCGATCGGTGGAGAGGAAGGGGGTGTCCGCTGCTACTCTGCGTGTGATTGGTGGGGGGGGAGGGGGGGGGGAGGGGGGGTTCCGCTGCTACTCTGCGTGTGATCGGTGGGAGGAAAAGGGGGAGTCCGCTGCTACTCTGCATGTGATCGGTGGGGGGGAAGGGGGCAGGGGGCCGTGATCAGTCTGGGTAGCGGGGTGGTGGGGGGGATAAGGGGATCAGTTATATTGTGGGTGTGGGACAATGTCCATGGGGGCCAGGGGGAAGGCATTATCTGGCCCAGGAGCGATGTTTCTATTTTATTTCTGCGCATGTGCAGTTGGAGGTGCCGATCGGAGCTGCAGTGTTTCGGGTGTGATAAGCCCCGCCCACAGGCTTCTGCAGCGCGAATCAGAATCGCTGATATTTTTTCAGGCAGAGTGCATCCGGGTGCGCCTGAGAATGGGTCTAAAAGTCGGATCTGAAACACTTCCAGTTTCAAGTCCGCCCAGAACTTAGAATCAAAATGGTAAAATAGGGCCTGATGTCTGACAAGAGTGAAAACCGACAAGGCTATAGTTCCTCCTACAAGGTGGCACAGTGACACAATGGTTAGCACTGCTGCCTCACACCGCCAGGGACGCGGGTTCGATTCCAGCCTCGGGTGACTTTCTGCGTGGAGTTTGCACATTCTCCTTGTGTCTGCGTGGGTTTCCTCCGGGTGCTCTGGTTTCCTCCCACAATCCAAAGACGTGTAGGTTAGGGGGATTAGTGGCGTAAATACGTGGGTTTATGGAGATGGGGCCTGGGTAAGATGCTCTGTCAGAGAGTGGGTGCAGACTTGATGGGCCGAATGGCCTCCTTCTGCACTGTAGGGATTCTATAAGTAAGCAACTGCACAGCAGCATAGGTGACAGCGCTGAGAAATCTTGGCATTAACCAATCATCAGAAAGGACTTACCATTTAAGGTCAAAATTCCAAAGTCGGGATCAAATGCACTCACAACCGGGCACCATGTTGAGAGCAGACATCAATGTTGATTTTGCCTTGAGCTCATTTTGATTTTTGCCTTGATTACCCAGTTAGTTACCAAGGGACCGCTGGCCATCCAATTAATGATGGAGGCTGGACTCTCGAAGCCCAAGGGTCAATAGGAGTCCTTCGAAATGAACTGCAGGTAGGGGAGAGAGAGAGAGCATGCCTCCATCTTGAGGGTCCCACTCAGTGCCTGTAACAAATTTGAAATTAAAAATGGCCGCAGCTGCCAGGCCACGTGTGTGGAGGGGAAACTCCTCAACAAAACAGCCCCAGCTGTAGCCAGGTCGATATGGCAGCTGCAGTGGCTGGTGAACTCCTGGAGCACCAGCCCCCTCTCCCTCAGGTCACCAACATGGAGCTTGCTCCAAGCAGCTGCCATGTCTCTTGAGGTCCCGGGGGACCTGTAGACAGACTGGGAAAATTCCAGCTGGCTTCTGGTCAGTGGCATTAATTGGCCTTTTAGTTGAACGTAACAAGCCAGCTGGAGTTAACTGGAGACCTTTGCACTCTCCCAAAGAGACAGGAAACCCAGTGTTAGAGGTATTAATGTTTGCACTCTGGCTTGGTGTTTAAAAGGAAGCATTGAGGTAACCAGGGGCAGCAGGATCATCCTACCCTGATGGAGAAATCAGCGACTGGGTCTATCTGTTCCTCTCGGAGAGGGCGTGTTGGACCCTGAGAGATATCACGAGAGGCACGGTGGCATAGTGGTTAGCACTGCTTCCTCACAGTGCCAGCGACCCAGGTTCGATTCTAGCCTTCGGTGACTGTCTGTGTAGAGTTTGCACGTTCTCCCCTGTTTCCTTTGGGCGCTCCAGTTTCCTCCCAGAGTCCAAAGATGTGCAAGTTAGTTAAAGTTTAAAGTTTATTTATTAGTCACAAATAGGCTTACATTAACACTGCAATGAAGCTACCGTGAAATTTCCCACACTCTGGCGCCTGTTCGGGTCAATGCACCTAACCAGCACGTTTTTAAGACTGTGGGAGGAAACCGGAGCACCCGGAGGGAACCCACGCAGACATGGGGAGAACTCCACACAGACAGTGACCCAAGCCGGGAATTGAACCTGGGTCCCTGGCGCTGTAAGGCAGCAGCGCTAAACACTGTGTCACCGTGCTGTCGGTTAGGTGGATTGGCCATGCTAAATTGCCCCTGTGTCCAAAGACGTGTAGATTAGCAGGGTAAATATGTGGGGTTACGGGGCTAAGGTCTGGATAAGATGCTGTCTTGGAGAGTAGATGTAGACTCAATGGGCTGAATGACCTCTTTCTGCACTGTAGGGATTCTATGATTCTATGATCAGTGCGCTGGCCTATCTGTTCCTCTCGGAGAGGGGGTGTTGGACTCTCAGAGACATTGGTGCGCTGGTCTATCTACTCCCCCTAGACAATGAAGAAGCAAAGTGCTTGGAGACCAGGGCTCTCCATCATTGTTGATTAAATAAGAATTGCAGTTGTCCAAAAACAGCAGTGGCAGTAGCAATAATCTAAATACAACAAATATCCAGGGAATCATTGTAACTTGAACCATCCCTGCTGTGACATCCAGAGGTTAAATTTCAAATTTAAAGAATCTCTATAAATATCTGCTGTCAGAACATGCTAGTTTATAAATGGCAAAATCACACGCATTGCTTTAAGACAAATTGCAGAATCTATATAAAAAGGAATTAAAAACCCCTATTTTTTCCTAACATAAATTCTGTGCAAGGAATTCTGATGTCTCGGTTTGATACTTAATAGTTTGGAATTATGGGCTAAGCTAAACTAAACAAAGCAGATTAGCTTAAAAACATTAAAATGTTTGTTGCGTTGATTGCTGGAACTGCCAGAATTAACTGTAGCCCATGAATGAACAACATCTGCTCCCAACGCCCGTGACATTTTGTACTGGAGGTCACTGGAAGCACATGATCTAAATAGCACAGTGCCCTCTGTTGGCCATCCAGGACGTACAGGAACTAGGCAACCGATTTTAAAGAAATTTAGAAACCCTACAGCACAGAAAGAGGCCATTCGGCCCATCGAGTCTGCACCGACCACAATCCCACCCAGGCCCTACCCCCATATCCCTACATATTTACCCACTAATCCCTCTAACCTACGCATCTCAGGACACTAAGGGCAATTTTAGCATGGCCAATCAACCTAACCCGCACATCTTTGGACTGTGGGAGGAAACCGGAGCACCCGGAGGAAACCCACGCAGACACGAGGACAATGTGCAAACTCCACACAGACAGTGACCCAAGCCGGGAATCGAACCCAGGTCCCTGGAGCTGTGAAGCAGCAGTGCTAACCACTATGCTACCGTGCCGCTCCAAAGGTTATTTATCAGTGTCACAAGTAAGCTTACATTAACACTGCAGTAACGTTACTGTGAAAATCCCCCAGTCACCACACTCCGGCGCCTGTTCGGGTTACACTGAGGGAGAATTTAGCATGGCCAATGCACCCTAACCAGCATGTCTTTCGGACTGTGGGAGGAAACTGGAGCACCCGGAGGAAACCCACGCAGGCGTGGGGAGAACATGCAGACCGCGCATGCTCCCAAGCTAGCTATCGAACCCAGGTCCCTGGCGCTGTGAGGCAGCACTGCTAACCACTGTCCCACTGTGGTGAACCACTGTTGCTACATGTATGTGCCTGGATACACCCATGCTGCACCTGGTCCGAGACTCCTCCCTTTCCACCTGAGACCCCTCCCTTTCCACCCAGAGTGGGGTATAAAGGTGATAGTCCCTCCTCCCCGCCTCAGTCTAGACCAGGTCAGCTACAAGGTTGTGCTCCTGTTCTCTGTGAATAAAAGCCTATTAGTTTCCCTCACTCACAGGAGTCTTCGTGTCATAATTGATAGTGCATCAATTTTTCACCCCTCCTTTAAAAAAAGAGTCCGGTGGGGTGGGTGGAACCATATGTACAGGGGTATATATACACATAAGAGTCACAAACTGAGGTAAGGCGTCGTCCCTTTACAGGTTCAGCCTGTCGGGTGGCTTGTCCAGTCGTTGTGACCGCCACAGTACCGGTTGGGGTGTTGCTTCCGATGGCAGGGTGGAGCCGCTCGAATCCGCCGTCATCCCTTCTGGCCTGGTCCTGCGTGGTGACTCCGGGGGGTCCCTCCTCCTCGCCTCAGTCTAGACCAGGTCAGCTACAAGGGTGTGCTCCTGTTCTCTGAATAAAATTGATGCACTATCAATTACAACATGAAGACTCCTGTGAGTGAGGGAAACTAATGGGCTTTTATTCACAGAGAACAGGAGCATACCCTTGTAGCTGACTTGGTCTAGACTGAGGCGGGGAGGAGGGACCGTCACCTTTATACTCCACTCTGGGTGGAAAGGGAGGGGTCTCAGGTGGAAAGGGAGGAGTCTCAGGCCAGGTGCAGCATGGGTGTGTCCAGGCACATACATGTAGTAACAGTGGTTCACCTCACCCACCATGCCACCAAATTGTATCCCTCCTTAAGTTTGTGCTGTACTTTTTTTGCTCTTTGTTCCCTTTGTTCTCTTGAGGAGGTGGGGAGGCTGCAGAAGGACTTGGAAAGGATAGGAGAGTGGGCAAAGAAGTGGTAGATGGAATACAATGTGAGAAAGTGTGCACTTTGGTAGGAAGAATAGAGGTGTAGACTATTTTCTAAATGGGGAGAGAATTCAGAAATTAGAAGCGCAAAGGGACCTGGGAGCTCTGGTTCAGGATTCTCTTAAGGTTAACTTGCAGGTTGAGTTGGCCGTTAGGAAGGCAAATGCAATGTTAGCATTCATTTCGAGAGGACTAGAATAGCAAAGCAGGGATGTACTGCTGAGGCTTTATAAGGCAACATTGTTCTTTATAAGGGAATATTGTGAGCAATAGGGGATTTTCACAGTAACTTCACTGCAATGTTTATGTAAGACTACTTATGACTAATAAATAAACTTTACTTTACTTTATTTTAATTTTGGGCCCCGTATCTAAGGAAGGATGTGCTTGCCTTGGAGAGGGTCCAGAGGAGATTCACGAGAATGATCCCAGGAATG
Source organism: Mustelus asterias (assembly GCF_964213995.1). NCBI lineage: Eukaryota > Metazoa > Chordata > Chondrichthyes > Carcharhiniformes > Triakidae > Mustelus > Mustelus asterias. The sequence goes on along the minus strand of NC_135824.1, from coordinate 16,266,360 downwards.
AAAAGCTTGACGTATGAGGAGTGTTTGAGGACTCTGGATCTGCACTCGATGGAGTTTAGAAGGATGAGGGGGGAATCTCACTGAAAGGCCAGGATAGAATGGACGTGAGGAAGATGTTCCAATTATAGGAGAGACTAGGATCCGAAGGCACAGCCTCAGAGTAAAGGGACAATCCTTCAGAAATGAGATGAGGAGGAATTTCTTCAGCCAGAGGGTGGTGAATCGATGGAATTCATTGCCACAGAAGGAGGCAATGTCATTGGGTGTATTGAAGATAATGATAGATAGGTTCTTGATTGGTAAGGGGATCAAAGGTTATGGGAAAAAGGCGGGAGAATGGGGTTGAGAAGCTTATCAGCCATGATTGAGTGGCAGAGCAGACTTGATGGGCCGAATGGCCTAATTCTGCTCCTATATCTTATTGTCTTATGGTCAATCACAATGAAAATCATTAATCAGCAGTGCGGTATTGAAATCAAGAAATGGCCAAGTGAAGTCAATGTCAAATCAGGTACCGAAAGCAAAATAAAGAACAAAGTACAGTACAGGAACAGGCCCTTCGGCCCTCCAAACCTGTACCAATCATGGTGCCCTATCTTCCAGCAATCAATGCAACAAATGTTTTAATGTTTTCTGGCGAATCTGCTTGGTTTAGTTTAGCTCAACCCATAATTCCAAACTACCAATTATCAAACTGAGACATCAGAATTCCTTGCACCCACCACTCTCTGCGTGTAAAACTTCCCCCGCACATCTCCCTTAAACTTTCCCCCTCTCACCTTGAACCTGTGTCCCCTTGTAATTGCCTAAAGAGGGGAAAAGAAAGACTGGATCAAGAGACTGAAAGGAAAGGGGTAGAAATAAAAAGTTTTTAAAAGCCGTTATTTTTCAAAACCTCCAACAATAAAAATCTGATGGAATGAGACTCCACATTTGTAAATGTTAATTTTCCGTGTCAGGGAGGTTGTTTCTAAATTTCTGTTGCACGTTTATGATGTCAGTATGGGAACTTCACACCATCCAATAGATTTGAATAGGACAGTGAGATGCTGTTTACAGAGGAACATGACTCAGATAGCAAATTACAGATTTTCAACAACTTCAGATGATTAGCTCTACCCCACCTCGACCCCTTTGTTTTCATTTTATTTAATTTTTAACTGTTCTCTATCTTTTATTTCTTTGTTGTCTTTCTTTATTTTTCTTTCCCCCCCACTCTTTCCCTCTATTTTATGCCCCCTTTCCTTACCCTTTCTTCCCCTTTGCTTCCCCTTTCCCCCCTTTTCTCAATTTTACCTCTCTCCCACCCATCTCCCCCCCTCCCCCCCCTTCCCCCCGCCCCCCCACATCTTCATCTGTCACAGCTTACCCTCTGATTTCAGCCGTTTGGCCATTCACACTTTCTATTCTCTCTATGGACTGCCATTAGCCCCGCTTAGACTTTCCCCTTGTTTTTGTGGCTATGACTCATCTTTCATTCCCTCACCCTGCACTATAAATATCTCTCAACTTCTGTGCCTTTTAGCTTTGACAAAGGGTCATCTGGACTCGAAACGTCAGTTTTTTTCTCTCCTTACAGACGTTGCCAGGCCTGCTGAGATTTTCCAGCATTTTCTCTTTTGGTTTCAGATTTTCACATTCAATTGCGCATCTGCATAGTTGCTGTCCGATTGGCACATAAATAATAGTAAGTGCTGTTAGCCTTTATCATTATATTTACAGTAAATTCTGTCACAGCATAATCCTGGGATTGTTCCACAGTAAACATGCTAAAGTAGCTTGGCAATACTCATTTCAGTTGGTACCATTTTGCTCCTGCTCAGACAGTTCCACAGTAGAAGTAAACCAGCAAGCAAAGCTTGAGCTGTAGACATTTTTTGGCTCCATCGATTTTTTTTGTTGTAACTTTTAATATTCAGTTTTAGAAGTTCTTGACATTCTTGCTGTGGATGTTTTGAAAGTGAGTGAAGACACTCAGCTGTTAGGAATACTTTTCAGGTGGAGATCTGATTGCTCGACTATTAATCAAAACACTCAGCTAATGTAAGTAGTCTCACAACAGCAGGTTAAAGTCCAGCAGGTTTATTTGGTAAGCACGAGCTTTCGGAGCGTTGCCCCTTCATCAGGTGAAAGGGGCAACGCTCCGAAAGCTCGTGCTTGCCAAATAAACCTGTTGGACTTTAACCTGGTGTTGTGAGACTACTTACTGTGCCTACCCCAGTCCAACGCCAGCAACTCCACATCATCACTCAGCTAATGGTCTGGAGATCCGAGTTCAAATCCCGCCACAGCAGCTGGTGAAATTTGAATTTAATTAAGACAAAAATCTGGAATTAAAAATCTACTGGCGACCATGAAATCATTGCCGATTGTTGGAAAAACCCATCTGGTTCACTAATGTCCTTTAGGAAAGGAAATCTGCCGTTCTTACCTGGTCTGGCCTACATGTGACTTCAGAGCCACAGCAATGTGGTTGACTGTCATCTGCCCTCCAAGGGCAACTAGGGATGGGCAATAAATGCTGGCTAGCCAGTGACGCCCATGTCCCACGAATGAATAAAAAAAAATTTGTAGCTTCGACCAGTTTTCAGACTTTTGCACTTAACCCAGACTTCGCTGACAAGACTTTTCAAATTAGAACATAGAACAGTACAGCACAGAACAGGCCCTTCGGCCCACGATGTTGTGCCGAGCTTTATCTGAAAAAATTGGTAACGATAAAGGGTTAGCTGAAACACTTTTAATTTTATTTTTGTTTTCAAAACTAATACAATCTAATGATGACCTAAACAGAAACTTAGAGGTCAGGATTCTTCTCTTCCTGACAAGCTCTATCGGTCTCGTACACTGTGTAACCTTTCACACAGCTGAATAGTGGAGGAATCCACAAAGCCATACACACTTACCGAGCTGATTAAGGAGAGGGTCCATACATTTGGACAGCGAGTAACCATCCTGAATAAAAATCGGCTCAACACTTTATACCGTGAGTGACACTCACCTTGCTGAATAACCCAAGTCTCTGTATTGACACAGTGGGTAACACTTACCTGCTGCATAAAGTTTATTTATTAGTGTCACAAGTAGACTTACATTAACACTGCAATGAAATTACTGTAAAAATTCCCTAGCCACCACACTCTGGTGCCTGTTCGGGTACACTGAGGGAGAATTTTAGCACAGCCAATGCACCTAACCAGCACGTCTTTCAGACTGTGGGAGGAAACCAGAGCACCCGGAGGAAACCCACATAGAAAATGTGCAGCCTCCACACAGACAGTGACCCAAGCCGGGAATCGAACCTGGGCGTCTGGCGCTGTGAGGTAGCAGTGCTAACCACTGTGCCACCCACAACGGCTGTGCAAAATTATACCGTGAATGACACTCGCCCTGATCATTAAGCAGGATCTGTTTTTATATATATAGTGTAATCTTTATTAGAATTCCAATCTAACTTGTAAGTCTCACTTTGATAAACATCGTCGTGTTAGAAAAAAAGCCTCCAGTATTTGTCGATGGAATACATGTTTGAGATTCAAATCATTAGAAAGCTATTCGAAATGTTCTTTCAGTGTGTTTTGTGTCAGTTGTGATTCAGTGCGTAGGACATTTGCTTCTGAATTATAAGGTTCTGAGTTCAACACCTATTCCAGTATTTCAGCACAATAATCAAGGCTGACATTACAGTGCTGATGGAGTGCTGCACTGTAAGAGGTGCTGTCTTTAGGACGAGATGTTAAAGTAAAGCCATTGTCCACTTACTTCGCTTCTCGGCCTTTTGGCTAAGATCACGTGTAGTATGGTCGGCAGCCCATGGTCGGCCGCACTTGGTCGGGGTCATTGGGTTACGCTGAGGCTTCATATGTTTCATATGAAGCAATTTTTAAAAGCGGCATCTCGGCCTTTTGGCTAAGATGCAAATGAGCTCAAGTCTTGGAGGAGGATCCTCCCCCTTCTCCAATCAGCTTGGCTCATGTAGATCAGGCCCAGGACAGGGTGGTTTTGGTCTCCCGTCCTGTCTTGTCAGCCTGGATCTGAAATGTCTCAACTTGATGAGACTCTGAATTGGATTTGATTTGATTGAATTGGAAAAGTATTTTTAAAAAATGTCATTTTGGAGAAGAGCAGGGGAGCTGAGTTTGAGAGGAGGTGAAGGCCTAGTGGTATTATCGCTAGACTATTAATCCAGAAACTCAGCTAATGTTCTAATGAAACACCTAGCCTTTACACAACTTCAACAAAAATTATGGAATGCAAAGACAGAATTAGAGAGTTGCATTTGTTTAGCACTTTTCATGGCCAAAGCACCTTTCAACCAGCAAAGTGCTTCTGAAGTGTAATCACTGTCAGTATGTGGGAAACGCAGCAGCCAAACTGTGCACAGCAATGCGATAATGAGCAGATAATTCTCTTTTTGTGATGTTGATTGAGAAGGACACAAGGATAATTCCCTAACAGAAATTAGGGAAATGTATGGATTTCATTTTTGATGAGACTTTGGGTTCGAAACCCGCCACGGAGATGGTGGAATTTGAATACAATAAAAAATATCTGGAATTAAGGATCTATTGCTGACCATGAAACCATTGTCAGATAAACCGATCTGGTTCACTTTAAGGAAGGAATTCTGCCGTCCTTACTTTGTCTGGCTTACATGTGACTCCAGACCCGGAGCAATGTGGTTGACTCTCAGCTGGCCTAGCAAGACACTCAGTTGTATCAGCGATTCAAGAAGGCAGCTCACCAACACCACCAAGGGCAACAAGGGATGGGCAATAAATGCCGGCCAGCCAGCGACGCCCATGTCCCACGAATGAATAAGAAGAGTTACCCAAAAGCAAAATACTGCGGGTGCTGGAATCTGAAACAAAAACAGAAAATGCAGAAAAACCTCAGCAGGTCTTTCAGCATCTGTGGAGCGAGAATAGAGCTAACATTTCAACGTTGAAACATTGACTCTATTCTGGCTCCACAGATGCTGTCAGACCTGCTGAGATTTTCCAGCATTTCCTGTTTCTGTTAGGGAATTATCCTTGTGTCCTTCTCAATCAACATCACAAAAAGAGAATTATCTGCTCATTATCGCATTGCTGTGCACAGTTTGGCTGCTGCGTTTCCCACATACTGACAGTGATTACACTTCAGAAGCACTTTGCTGGTTGAAAGGTGCTTTGGCCATGAAAAGTGCTAAACAAATGCAACTCTCTAATTCTGTCTTTGCATTCCATAATTTTTGTTGAAGTTGTGTAAAGGCTAGGTGTTTCACTGAGGGTTTTGTAACAATAAGGGGCAGCACGGCAGCACAAGGGGCGGCACGGTAGCACACCGGTTAGCACTGCTGCTTCACAGCTCCAGGGACCTGGGTTCGATTCCCGGCTTGGGTCACTGTCTGTGTGGAGTTTGCATGTTCTTCCTGTGTCTGCGTGGGTTTCCTCCGGGTGCTCCGGTTTCCTCCCACAGTCCAAAGATGTGCGGGTTAGGTTGATTGGCCATGCTAAAATTGCCCCTTAGTGTCCTGAGATGCCTAGGTTAGAGGGATCAGTGGGTAAGATGTGTAGGGATATGGGGGTAGGGCCTGGGTGGGATTGTGGTCGGTGCAGACTCGATGGGCCAGATGGCCTCTTTCTGCACTGTAGGGTTTCTAATATTGAATGATTATCCGAATAAGTAATTTATGTGAATTGATTTCATTTTGATTTGATTTGATTTATTATTGTCATATAAAAAAGCTTATTTATTAGTCACAAGTAGGCTTACATTAACACTGCAATGAAGTTACTGTGAAAATCCCCTAGTCGCCACACTCTGGTGCCTGTTTGGATACACTGTGGGAGAATTTAGCATGGCCAATGCACCGAACCTGCACGTCTTTCGGACTGTGGGAGGAAACATGCATTAGTATGCAGTGAAAAGTATTGAAAAGACAGAATTAGAGAGTTGCATTTGTTTAGCACTTTTCATGGCCAAAGCACCTTTCAACCAGCAAAGTGCTTCTGAAGTGTAATCACTGTCAGTATGTGGGAAACGCAGCAGCCAAAAGTATTGTTTCTTTAATATCAGTTGTTTGGGTTTAATATCAGTTGTTTGGATTTAATCTCAGTTGTTTGGGTTTAATCCCAGTTGTTGTGGGTTTAATCTCAGTTGTTTGGATTGAATCTCAGTTGTTTGGGTTTAATCCCAGTTGTTGTGGGTTTAATCTCAGTTGTTTGGGTTTACTCTCCGTTATTTGGGTTTAATCTCAGTTGTTTGGGTTTAATCTCAGTTGTTTGGGTTTAATCCCAGTTGTTGTGGGTTTAATCTCAGTTGTTTGGGTTTACTCTCCGTTATTTGGGTTTAATCTCAGTTGTTTGGGTTTAATCTCAGTTGTTTGGGTTTAATCTCAGTTGTTTGGATTTAATCTCAGTTGTTTGGATTTAATCTCAGTTGTTTGGGTTTAATCTCAGTGGTTTGGGTTTAATATCAGTTGTTTGGATTTAATCTCAGTTGTTTGGATTTAATCTCAGTTGTTTGGATTTAATCTCAGTTGTTTGGATTTAATCTCAGTTGTTTGGATTTAATCTCAGTTGTTTGGATTTAATCTCAGTGGTTTGGGTTTAATATCAGTTGTTTGGATTTAATCTCAGTTGTTTGGATTTAATCTCAGTTGTTTGGATTTAATCTCAGTTGTTTGGATTTAATCTCAGTTGTTTGGGTTTAATCTCAGTTGTTTGGGTTTAATCTCAGTTGTTTGGGTTTAATATCAGTTGTTAATATCAGGGATTTGTTCCCAGGAGCAGGCTGAGGGTAAGAGAGTGGGTTTTCTGACTTTAATTAATTATTTATTTTTTCAGTTAATTTTGGGTTTAAAATCGGAGGTTTTTTTCAAAACCGGAAGTCGGGCCAGGAGAGGCCTGGGGAAGTTTTTGGAGGGTTTAAAAACGCACCAAAGTATACAGCGGGCAGCATCGTAGCAGGCAGCAGAGTGAGTGGGAAGTTGAGTGAGCTGTCAGGGCTTTGGCTCACAGGGCTTGGACGAGCAGGGGTGAGTTTTTGTTTCCTTACACTCTTATTAACCTTTCACTGTCTTACTTGACATAAAGTGTCCAGTATGAGTGTGAAACCAGTGTGTTGTTCCCAATGTAGGATGTGGGAGGTCCTGGAGGCATCTGGCCTCCCGGACATCCACATCTGTGAGGGGTGTGTCGAGCTGCGGTTCCTGAGGGACCGTGTTAGGGAGCTGGAACTGCAGCTCGAGGATCTTAGGCTGATGAGGGAGAATGAGGAGGTGATAGACAAGAGCTATCATCAGGTGGTCACACCAGGGCAACGGGAGGAGGCCAAGTGGGTGATGGCCAGGAAGGGTAAGGCTAGGGTGGTTGAGAGCACCCCAGTGGATTTGCCCCTGCACAACAAGTACTCCTGCTTGAGTACTGCTGGGGGGGACAGCCCGCCTGGGGGAAGAAGCAGTGGCCGTGTCTCCGCAGTGGAGTCCAGCCCTGTAACTCAGAGGGCTAAGGAAAAGAGGAGGAAGGCGGTATTAATCGGGGACTCGATGGTGAAGGGGACAGACAGGCGTTTCTGCGGAGGTAGGCGGGATTCTCGCATGGTGGTCTGCCTCCCTGGGGCCGGGATCCAGGATGTCGCTAGTCGCGTCCCGGAAATCCTGAGGTGGGAGGGAGAGGAACCTGAGGTAGCGGTACATATTGGTACCGCTGATGTGGGTAGGAAGGGAGAAGGGGTCATGAAAAGGGAGTACAGGGAATTAGGGAGACAGCTGAGAAAGAGGAAAGCAAAGGTAGTAATCTCAGGATTACTGCCTGTGCCACGGGAAGGTGAGGGCAGGAATGGAGTGAGGTGGAAGATGAATGTGTGGCTGAGGGACTGGTGCAGGGGGCAGGGATTCAGGTTCCTGGACCATTGGGACCTCTTTAGGGGCAGGGGTGATCTGTATACAAAAAACGGGTGGAACTTGAATCACACGGGGACCAATATCCTGGCCGGTAGGTTGGCTAAGGTTACTGGGGAGAATTTAAACTAGATAGGTTGGGGGGAGGGGAGCTAGAAGAGTTGACTAGGATCAAGGAACTAATTGATGGGGTGGAGGATGCAGGGGTAAGGGGAATTACAAAATTAATGGTAGAGGAGAGGGTGCAAGTGAATGAAGGCGGTAATTTAGATAAGGGAGTAGAGGGAGAGGGTGTTCGTGACTCATCAAAGCGGGTCCAGATAAAAGCTGGAATAAGGACACTTTGCCTGAATGCACGAAGCATTCGGAACAAGGTAAATGAGTTGATGGTGCAAATCAGCACGAGTGGGTACGATCTAGTGGCCATTACAGAAACGTGGCTGAAAGGTGACCAGGACTGGGAGATGAATATCCAGGGGTATCAGGCGTTTAGGAAGAATAGACAGGAAGGAAAAGGTGGTGGGGTCGCGCTATTAATAAGAGATAATATCAGGGTAGTACTGAGGGATGACATAGGCTCTGAGGAACAAAACGTGGAATCATTATGGGTAGAGATGAGGAATAGTAGAGGGAGAAAGACACTAGTAGGTGTGGTATATAGGCCCCCAAATAATAATGTTGAGGTAGGGAGGGCTATAAACAAGCAGATAAGGGATGCGTGTAAAAACGGAACGGCAATAATCATGGGGGACTTCAACATGCACATTGACTGGCAGACTCAAGCGGTAAGGGTGGAATGGAGGAAGAGTTCTTAGAATGCTGTCGGGATAGTTTCCTTGAACAGCATGTTACGGAACCGACGAGGGAACGAGCTATTTTGGATCTGGTATTGTGTAACGAGGTAGGTAGAATTAAGGATCTTATTGTGAAGGACCCTCTTGGGTCTAGTGACCACAATATGGTCGAATTTCTGATTCAGATGGAAGAGGAGAAAGTTTGGTCCCAAACCAGTGTCCTCTGTTTGAACAGAGGGAAATATGATAGGATGAGGGATGAATTGGCTAAGGTAGACTGGGAGAGCAGGCTGGCAGGTAGGATAGCTGAGGAACAGTGGAGGATTTTTAAGGAGATCCTTTTCAGTTCTCAGCAAAAATATATTCCAGCAAAAAACAAGGATTGTAAGAAAAGGGAGAACCAGCCGTGGATAACGAAGGAAATAAAGGAGAGTATTAAAATAAAAACAGCTGCGTACAGAGTGGCCAAAAATAGTGGAGAAACAAGTGATTGGGAAAAATTTAAGAAACAACAAAGAGAGACTAAGAAAGCGATAAAGAAAGGAAGGATAGACTATGAAGCTAGGCTAGCAATTAATATAAAAAATGATAGTAAAAGTTTTTATAAATATATAAAAAGGAATAGAGTGGCTAGAGTGAATGTTGGACCCTTGGAGGACGAGAGGGGGGAGTTAATAGTGGGAAATGAGGATATGGCTGAGTCTTTAAATAAGTTTTTTGTGTCGGTCTTCACGGTGGAGGACACAAATAGTTTGCCAAATATTAACGATAGAGGGTTGGCAGCAGGAGAAATACTTAATACAATTAATGTTACCAGAGAGGCAGTGCTGGGTAGACTAATGGGACTGAAGGTGGACAAGTCCCCGGGTCCGGATGGAATGCATCCCAGGGTATTGAAAGAAATGTCAGAGGTAATAGTGGATGATTATTTATCAAAACTCGTTGCATTCTGGGGTAGTGCCGGTTGATTGGAAAACGGCTAATGTTACGCCGCTGTTTAAAAAAGGAAGGAGACAAAAGGCGGGTAACTATAGGCCGGTCAGCTTAACGTCTGTAGTAGGGAAAATGCTGGAATCCATTATTAAAGAGGAGATAGCAGGGCATCTGGATAGAAATGGTTCGATCAATCAGACGCAGCATGGATTCATGAGGGGAAAGTCGTGCTTGACGAACATGTTGGATTTTTATGAAGATGTGACTAGGGCGGTTGATGGAGGAGAACCGGTGGATGCGGTGTTTTTGGATTTCCAAAAGGCGTTTGATTAGGTGCCCCATAAAAGGCTACTGAAGAAGATTAGGGCACACGGAGTTGGGGGTAGTGTGTTAAAGTGGATTGGGGACTGGCTATCCGACAGGAAGCAAAGAGTCGGAATAAATGGGTGTTTTTCCGGTTGGAGGAAGGTAACTAGTGGCGTGCCGCAGGGATCGGTACTCGGGCCGCAACTATTTACCATTTATATAGATGATCTGGAGGAGGGGACGGAGTGTAGGGTAACGAAGTTTGCAGACGACACAAAGATAAGTGGAAAAGTGAATCGTGTGGAGGACGGAGAAGATCTGCAGAGAGATTTGGACAGGCTGAGTGAGTGGGCGAGGATATGGCAAATGGAGTATAACGTTGAGAAATGCGAGGTTATACACTTTGGAGGAAATAATAACAAATGGGATTACTATCTCAATGGAAACAAATTAAAACATGCTACCGTGCAAAGGGACCTGGGGGTCCTTGTGCATGAGACGCAAAAGCCCAGTCTGCAGGTACAACAGGTGATCAAGAAGGCAAATGGGATGTTGGCCTATATTGCGAAGGGGATAGAATATAAAAGCAGGGATGTCTTGATGCACCTGTACAGGGCATTGGTGAGGCCGCAGCTGGAATACTGTGTGCAGTATTGGTCCCCTTATATGAGGAAGGATATATTGGCATTGGAGGGAGTGCAGAGAAGGTTCACCAGGTTGATACCGGAGATGAGGGGTTTGGATTATGAGGAGAGGCTGAGGAGATTGGGTTTGTACTCGTTGGAGTTTAGAAGGATGAGGGGGGATCTTATGGAGACTTATAAGATAATGCGGGGGCTGGATAGGGTGGAGGCGGAGAGATTCTTTCCACTTAGTAAGGAAGTTAAAACTAGAGGACACAGCCTCAAAATAAAGGGGGGTCGGTTTAAGACAGAGTTGAGGAGGAACTTCTTCTCCCAGAGGGTGGTGAATCTCTGGAATTCTCTGCCCACTGAGGTGGTGGAGGCTACCTCGCTGAATATGTTTAAAGCGCGGATGGATGGATTCCTGATCGGTAAGGGAATTAAGGGTTATGGGGATCAGGCGGGTAAGTGGTACTGATCCACGTCAGATCAGCCATGATCTTATTGAATGGCGGGGCAGGCTCGAGGGGCTAGATGGCCTACTCCTGCTCCTATTTCTTATGTTCTTATGTTCTTGTGCGCTATACAGACAAAGCATCCCGTAGAAGGAAAGGAGAGGATGCAGAATGTATTAGACGTAGGTGCAGAATTGTTTTAATTCAATCAGAAAAAAAAGTATTGGAATAACTAAATGAAAACAAGTGTCAGATAAATAGAATTTAGTTTTGTAATTTAAGCAAACATTAAATTGTTTCCTATTCCCTTCCAATTATTCACCTGTAAATGAAAGATAATTAGTAACATGCCTGAAATAAATTGAGAAACAAATGGGATAGATTGGACTGACCGTAATGATGGGCAGAACGGTGGCACAGTGGTTAGCTCTGCTGCCTCACAGTGCCAGGGACCCAGGTTCAATACCGGCCTTGGGTCACTGTCTGGGTGGAGATTGTACATTCTCCCTGTGTCTGCATGGATTTCCTCTGGGTGCTCCAGTTTCCTCCCACAGTCCAAAGATGTACCGGTTAGGTGGATTGGCCATGCTAAATTGACCCTAGTGTCAGGGTGATTAGCAGGATAAATGTGCGGGGTTACAGGAATAGGGCCAGGGTGGGATTGTGGTCGGTGCAGACTCAATGGGCCGAATGGCCTCCTTCTACACTGTAGCAATTCTATGATGCATTTTTGTAACTGTAATCAAATAGCAGTAGTCACTAATATTCATGATCTTTCTGTAGTGAGATGTTTGCAGTTTGGTATGGAAATGTTAGGGGTAATTTTCTGTGATGCTTTCATTCTTTCATTGGCAAACATTTCTATGCCAGATTCTCAAGTACCTGAGTGCCTGGGACCGTCTCCGTAAGGAGGGCTACAAGGAGAGACTCGTGGAAGAAGCCATGGAGATCTTTCAGAATTCTGAGGAAAAGGTCTGAAGATCTTTAATGACCTTTTATCTTCAAAGTGTCATTATCCTTTATTTCTTATTCTGTCCTACAGATCCATACTTGAAAATGTAAATTATCTAATCTACTACCCATATTCCATTGAATAATCTAATGTTGAAGTTTCTGTTGGCAATTAAAGTAACCAATGTTTATACAACAGTTTATTGGAGGTTGAGGAAGTCCTGACTGGTTTTATAACCAATGGATTGCTCTTGAAGTATAGTCACCAGGCAAATAGAACATAGAACATAGAACATTACAACGCAGTACAGGCCATTCGGCCCTTGATGTTGCGCCGACCAGTGGTACCAATCTAAAGCCCCTCTAATCTACACTATTCCAATATCATCCATATGTTTATCCAGTAACCACTTGAACGCTCTCAACGTTGACGAGTCCACCACTGCTGCAGGCAGGGCATTCCACGCCCTTACTACTCTCTGAGTAAAGAACCTACCTCTAACATCTGTCCTATATCTCTCACCCCTCAATTTAAAGCTATGTCCCCTCGTGCTAGCCAACACCATCCGAGGAAAAAGGCTCTCACTATCCACCCTATCTAATCCTCTGATCATCTTGTATGCCTCTATTAAGTCACCTCTTAACCTTCTTCTCTCTAACGAAAACAACCTCAAGCCCCTCAGCCTTTATTCATACGATTTTCCCACCATACCAGGCAACATCCTGGTAAATCTCCTCTGCACCCTTTCCAACACTTCCACATCTTTCCTATAATACGGCAACCAGAACTGTACGCAATACTCCAAATGCGGCCGCACCAGAGTTTTGTACAGTTGCAGCATGACCTCCTGGCTCCGAAACTCAATCCCTCTACCAATAAAAGCTAACACACCATACGCCTTCTTAACAACCCTATCAACCTGGGTGCCAACTTTCAGGGATCTATGCACATGGACACCCAGATCCCTCTGTTCATCCACACTACCAAGTATCTTACCATTAGCCCAGTACTCTGTATTCCTGTTACTCCTTCCAAAGTGAATCACCTCACACTTTTCCGCATTAAACTCCATTTGCCACCTCTCAGCCCAGCTCTGCAGCTTATCTATGTCCCTCTGTAACCTGCCACTTCCCTCTGCACTGTCTACAACTCCATCGACTTTAGTGTCATCCGCAAATTTACTAATCCATCCTTCCACGCCCTCATCCAAGTCATTAATAAAAATGACAAACAGCAGTGGCCCCAAAACAGATCCTTGCGGTACACCACTAGTAACTGAACTCCAGGATGAATATTTCCCATCAACCACCACCCTTTGTTTTCTTACAGCTAGCCAATTCCTGATCCAAACCACTAAATCACCCTCAATCCTATGTGTCCGTATTTTCTGCAAAAGCTTACCATGAGGAACCTTATCAGACGCTTTGCTGAAATCCATGTGCACCACATCAACCGCTTTACCCTCATCCACCTCTTTGGTCACCTTCTCAAAGAACTCAATAAGGTTTGTGAGGCACTACCCAGTCCAATGCCAGCATCTCCACATCATGGCAGTCAGATCATGGCTGATCTCTCCCTGGTCTCAAATCCACCTCCCTATCTGTTCTCCATATCCCTTTTTTTGTTAGAAATATATCTGTCTCCTTCTTGAAACCATTCAATGATTCAGACTCCACCGCGCTATGGGGCAGCGAGTTCCACAAATTCACCACCCTCTGCGAGAAGTAGTTCCTCCTCATCTCAGTTTTAAATCTACCGCCCCTCAACCTATACCTGTGACCTCTTCTTCCAGATTGCCCCATAAGAGGAAACATTTTGTCTGCATTTACTTTATCAATCCCTTTTAAAATTTTATATGCTTCAATCTATCAGATCCCCCTCATCCTTCTAAACTCCAGTGAGTACAAGCCCAAACTGTTTAATCTCTCCTCATACGTCAATCACTTCATCCCCAGAATCAATCTAATGAACCTTCTCTGAACTGCCTCTAATGCCACCACACCCTTCCTCAAATAAGGAGACCAAAACTGGACACAATACTCCAGATGTGGTCTCACCAACACCCTATACAATTGCAACAACATTTCTCTGCTCTTATACTCCAATCCCTTGGCAATAAATGCCAACATCCCATTGGCTTTTTTTATAACATGCTGCACCTACATACCAACTTTCTGCGATTCATGAACATAGACACCCAGATCCCTCTGCCCGGATGCATTTGCGGAAACATGTGATTATATATAAGAGGGGGTAAAATAGCTGGAACAGTGAACAAAGAACTGGGAGAGAGCTACAAACTGAACCAATAATTAGCTGCTTACTTCAAATGGGTTGACTCTGCTACGAAAAGAGCAAACAAAGAAATGGACATGTTAAGCATTTATCTATTAGTGATGATAGCTTCTACCATTCAGGGAGACTGTGCAGCTATTGTTTAAGCACTGTGGCATAGTGGTTAGCCCTGCTGCCTCACAGACTGGGTTCAATTCCCGGCTTGGGTCACTGTCCTTGTGGAGTTTGCACATTCTCCCCGTGTCTGTGTAGGTTTTTTCTGGGTGCTCTGGATTCCTCCCACTGTCCAAAGGTGTATGGGTTAGGTGCATTAGCCATGCTAAATTGCCCCTTAGTGTCCCGGGATGCGTAGGTTAGAGGGATCAGCAGGGTAAATATGTGGGGTTAGGGGGATAGGGCCTAGTTGGGATCGTTGTCGGTGCAGACTCGATGGGCTGAATGGCCTCCTTCTGCACTGTAGGGTTTCTATGATTCTATGATTCTATGAACATGCAAACTCCACACAGACAGTCATCCAAGGCCAGAATTGAACATGGGGTCCCTGGCGTTGTGAGGCAGCAGTGCAAATCACTGGGCCACCATCACTGTGCTCTTGATAAAAGCAAATTATTGCGGAAACTGGAATCTGAAACCAAATGAGAAAATGCTGGAAAATCTCAGCAGGTCTGGCAGCATCTATAAGGAGAGCAAAGAGCTGACGTTTCGAGTCCAGACGACCCTTTGTCAAAGGGTCAATTGGACTCGAAACATCAGTTCTTTTCTCTCCTTACAGATGCTGCCAGACCTGCTGAAATTTTCCAGCATTTTCTCGTTTGATCACCGTACTCTTGTACTTGTTGCATCATGCTTGCTGTCCCGATCGACCTTAATTAAGTGTTAGGCCTCTGATGTTTAAATTAGACTTTTTGAATGTTAATAAATGTCTAACGCAATTGTGTAAAATTCTTTTGTTACCTTAATGCTTGGGATGAAGGATAATCGATTAATGCTCGCCTGCTGATAGTTGATGTGCTTGAGCAGACAACAGCTGCCTTTCTCTGAAAGTTCAATGTGGGTTCACAAAATGTGAGCAAGCTGGAAATGTTTCAACTGTGATTACTCTGCAGAATTTATAGAGCAAACTTGATTTGCTTCTTTCTCACAAAACGCTGGTGAAATTTCATTAACAAAGCCCTCCCTGATGCCAGGGAGTGCAGAATTATGCGACCCAAGATCATTTGAAAACTCCAACCTCCCTGTAAAACCAAGCCTGATGGTTCCCTGCGGTCCCTTCTGTCTCAGTTTAGATTGTGTGATAGCACCACACTTACTCTTTTGTCTGGATTTCATTACCATGTCCTTTACAGATGTCCAAAACTGATAATCCCGAGATGCTTTTGTTTGCTGCCAAACCTGACTAACTCCTTTTTCCTTTCTTGTGCCTTTCTGCACACAGGCAATAGAATTCTTGACCTTAATGACACAATTCGATGAGATGGGTTTTCAGCATGAAGATATTAAGGAGGTTCTTCTGATCCATAACAACCATCAGGAAAAGGCACTGGAGGAGCTGATGACACGTGCCCGATAGTAGACAAAGCTTCTATTCTTACACCCTTTGGTATTGGGCAATTGCATTGTGGTTATCACTATGGGTACTGAACCATAGATGGTTACCACTATGGGTACTGAACCATAGATGGTTATCACTATGGGTACTTGTACATATGTTACTCTTGTTACTGTAGTCTAACCCTACCCTTCCTAGACGTGGGATGTGTGTTTGGTTTCAATCCTTTATGAAATCTTTATAAGTGGATCTCCCTTATTGAAAGCATAGTTATATATCTGTATAAAGTAACAGTAAGAAGTCTCACAACACCAGGTTAAAGTCCAACAGGTTTATTTGGAATCACAAGCTTTTGGAGCGCTGCTCCTTCCTCACCTGAGGACTTTAACCTGGTGTTGTGAGAGTTCTGACTGTGCCCAGCCCAATCCAATGCTGGCATCTCCACATCATGTATAAAGTAAAGCCATGTTTCATATGTACAGGAATTTATCCAGTATTTGATACACAGCAGTGCTCCCCACCCTGTTCTCTGTTGTTACTCACAGAGTCTCTACAGTGTGGAAGAGGCCATTTGGCCCATCTAGTCTACATCGACTCTCTGACAGACTATCTTTACCCAACTTTGATAAGGGTCATCTGGACTCGAAACGTCAGTTCTTTTCTCTCCTTACAGATGCTGCCAGACCTGCTGAGATTTTCCACCATTTTCTCTTTTGGTTTCAGATTCCAGCATCCGCAGTAATTTGCTTTTATCTTTATCCAGGCCCTCTGCCCCCGCCCTATTTCTGTAACCCCACACATTTAACATGCATACTGCTTACTTAGTATGGCCGGTTAGCTCACTTGGCTGGACAGCTGGCTTGTGATGCCAACAGCCCGGGTTCAATTCCTGCACTGGCTGAGGTTATTCATGAAGGCCCTGTCTTCTCAACCTCGCCTGAGGTGTGGTGGACCTCAGGTTAAAATCACCACCAGTCAGTCAAAAGGGGAGCAGCCTATGGGTCATCTGGGAGTATGGCAACTTGACCTTTTCTTAGTTTGGAGAATTGTCTGGTTCAGTTCATTGTTATTTGAAGTGTTTATTCGAAAGTGTGTTTAATTAGAGAAAATTGAGGCTCTTCCAAAAACAGCTTATCCGACAACACAAAGGAAGGGTAGGAGTCGAGACGTTGCGGTGAGTGAAAGCTGGGCGTTGTCGAGAACTTGTTGAACCTGATGTGGTGTCGTTACTTGATGTAGGCAAAGGGTAGCATGTAAATAGGAAAAGGTGGAGGGGGGGAGGGGGAGGAGGTGAGAAATAGACCCCTAGAGAACCCATCCTGAAGTACGGGGATGAGGAACCGTTGCGGGACATTCTCTGGCTATGACTGGATGATAATTGCCTCCTCGCTGGGCTTATAGCTTTAGAAATAAGGCAGAAACCAGGCTTGGCCTTAAACTGGATTTTATTGCATTGGGTAATGTGGTGCATATTCTTAAGGAACCATAGGGTTCCATAGGACTGTTAGTTCTCCAGGAAAGGTTAAAAGTTAATTTATTAATCACAAGTAAGGCTTACATTAACACTGCAATGAAGTTACTGTGAGATTCCCCTAGTCGCCACACTCTGACCCTGTTCGGGTACACTGAGGGAGAATTTAGCATGGCCGATGCATCTAACCAGCACGTCTTTCAGAATGTGGGAGGAAACCAGAGTACCCGGAGGAAACCCACGCAGACATGGGGAGAACGTGCAAACTCCACACAGACATTCACTCAAGAGAGGAATCGAATCCGGGTCCCTGGCGTTGTGAGGCAGCAGTGCTAACCACTCTGCCATCATGCCGCCCCTCATTTTGCTTACTGATTGGACTGGGTAATTTACAGGATAGATTTAAGAACCCAGCAGTTCTTAAAAACAGAAAGAGATGAATAATCAGACAGCATCAAATGGCAGAGCTGACAAAAAAAAAATTGAACTGAGTGTAACATTTAATTTACTGAACCCTGCAGAAAGGGTGACCTTCTGAACTGTACAATTTTTTATGCTGATGATGTCCTAAAGACTCCTAAATCTTTAGCTCCGTACGGTAGCTAAAGAGCCAGCAACATTAAAGAGTGGAATTGTTTTTTTTAAAAAGTACGCAGATTTCCGAGACTTATTTTGCGATGGTAACGGAGGCAGTGATACTTAACAGCGTTTGCGATGGAGCCGTGGTTATTCTTAGAATGTGGTTGGCTCGGAATTCTCTCGAAGCAAATGTTTTGCTAGTGTTGAAATGCCTGCGTTGAAACAAGTGAAATTTGATGAGATGCTAGATTAAAAGCTGGATGTATTAAAGCAGCATCTGGTTCCTAACAAGAGGCTTACTGCAGTGGGCACCTGCCCATTGAAAACAAATGATTAGCTAGGAAATAATTACAAGTGCAATGTCTGAATCCTAATAATGTGAAACATTGTGACATTAAAGACTCAGCAAGGCTGATCCCTAGCATATAATATGTTATTACAATCTGCTAGGCTTTAGCTTAATTTCCTTGTCTGAATCGACATTTGATGGACAATTTGATGGAACTATTGAAGAAGAGGGGGCTATTTATTTAGCTCAACATTTTCTCGCTGCAGGCAAGCCCTGAAACTGCCAACATGACGCTGGCAATTCCCTTAGGGGTTGGCCTAACTGTGGGTAATGCTGTAAACGAACCCAATCTATTACAGGGCTTCATTATTTCTTCCACTGACCTCAGCGAAAAGGAAACTTGGGCGTGGGAATAAGGGGCTGTTCATTGATATTCTCCATTTACAGCGCAGGCCAAAGTAAAGAGAATCTTCCCTCAAATTCGAATGAACTGCAATATTGGAACAAGCGCGAGGTGCAGTTAAAGGCCATTCAGCCCTTTGAGCCTTCCCTGCCTTTCAATGCGAACATGGCTGATCTTCTACTTAATTGCATTTCCCTGCACTATCCTCATATCCCATAATTCCCTTAATGTCCAAAAAAATCTATCGACCAATGGTCTTGAATATACTCAAAAGCATCCCTTTGAGGAGAAAGTCCAAAGATCCTCAACCCTTTGAGGGAAGATAGTTCTCCTCAGCCCTAAGAGTCCAAACCCTTATTCTGAGACTGCTATTCTCTAGTTCTTGACTCATCAATTGGAGAAACGTCCTCTGACACCTACCCTGTCAAGCACCTTAAGAATTGTGGGGGCAATCTTACCAAAAATATCCTGAGTGCCAAACGAGTATGAAAATGAGAGAAATTCGCGTCGATTTTTTGGGCAACTTAAAAGTCAAATCTTACACTCTAGCAAAGAAACTTCACAAACTTGTAATTTGCCAGTAGGGGGAGTGGGTAGGGCCTAAATCACCCAAAATCCAGCTGATAGCAGCAGAGTGCGCCATTGCGCATGTGTAGGTTTCTGTGCTCTGAGAGCAGCAGAGACATGTCAGTGCTTCTGTTGTTATCAGTTGGCCTTCTGGCCCAGCAGCCCCACCGCTCCCTGCTACCATGGGGCCCAATGGCCAATTGTGAACATCCCCCTGCTCAGAACAATTACGAGACCCCCCCCCACGAATATGCGAATACATATCGACTATAACCCAACCATTTACACTGCACTGTTAAAGTTTTGTCTGCAAATCTTTGACCCCAGTTTATCTCTGCCCAGATCTGCTCTCACCCACTGAAATGGACCCCCCTCCGAGTCTGCATTGTTTCTTGTCCTTTTCTATTTTTAAAAATTCATTCATGGAACATGTGTTCAGACGAATGGGGGGGACCTCATAGAGATTTAATTCTAACAGGACTTAGACAGGGTAGATGCAGGAAGGAAGTTCCCGATGGTGGGGGAGTCCAGAACCAGGGGGTCACAGTCTGAGGATACAGAGTAGACCATTTAAGACAGAGATGAGGAGACATTTCTTCACCCAAAGAGTGGTGAGTCTGTGGAATCCATTAGCACAGGAAGTAGTTGATGCCAAAACATTGAATGTATTCAAGAGGCGGCTGGATATAGCACCTGGGGCGAATGGGATCAAAGGTTATGGGAGAGAGAGCAGGATGAGGCTATTGAGTTGGACAATCAGCCATGATCTTAATAAATGGCGGAGCAGGCTCAGAGGACCAAATGGCCTCCTCCTGTTCCTATCTTCTATGTTTCTATGTGTGTCGCTCATTCCTAGTTGCCCTTGAAGGGCAGTTGAGAGTCAACTACATTGCTATGGCTCTGGAGTCACATGTAGGCCAGACCAGGTAAGGATGACAGATTTCCCTCCCTAAAGGACAATTGGTGAACTAGATGGGTTTTTCTGACAATCGACAATAGTTTTATGGTCATCAGTAGATTCTTAATTCCAGATTTTTAAAAATTGAATTCAAATTCCACCATCTGCCATGGTGGAATTTGAACCCAGGTCCCCAGAACTCTAGGAGATTATCACAGTAACTTCATTGCAGTGTTAATGTAAGCCTACTTGTGACAATAATTTTAAAACTTAAACTTAAACATAAGCTGAGTTTCTAGATTAATAGTGTAGCAATAATACAATTAGGCCATCGCCTTCCCCGTAGTCAACCTAAAGCTTGGGATGTGTGATGACTGTTCTCTAATGTTCTGATATTATTTACTGAACTTGCCGTCCTATTTTCTACATGAGAGTTGGGAATGCGTACTTACTTTCTCAGGAGCAATAAGTCTTGGACATGTTCAAATACAAAGAGGATTGTGTTCGTGAAATTAGGCTCTTCAAAAACAAGCGGGTTGTTAGCAGTTGACACATTTGTATAAATCAAAGAATCCCCGCAATGCAGAAGGAGGCCATTCAGCCCATCGAGTCTGCACCAACCACCATCCCACCTAGGCCCTATTCCTGTAACCCTGCATATTTATCCTGCTAATCCCTTGACACTAAGGGGCAATTTGGCATGGCCAATCCAACTAGCCTGCACATCTTTAGAGTGTGGGAGGCAACTGAAGCACCCGGGGGATACCCACACAGACATGGGGAGAACGTGCAAACTCCACACAGACAGTGACCTGAGGCCAGGAATTGAACCCAGATCCCTGGTGCTATGAGGCAGCAGTGCTAACCACTGTGCCACCGTGCTGTCCCTTTTTTTTAACGAAAAGAAAGTTTTATGTGTTCTTCACATTGTGGAACAAAGAAATCAGATGGAGAACACATTTATTCTTGTTGTGTAATTACAAATTAAAAATTAGCAATACAAATATTTAAAAATATAAAATATACACTGAATTATTATACTTTCAAATCAAACTTTGCATTTGTGCTCCTGAAGTGTACAGTTGAATAGGAATTATAAATTACACAAATTCCTTTGATACTTATTTGAAGCAACATAAATCCATACGTTTTAAAAGGAAAGTGTGACTATAAGTTAATATTCCAGGCAGCGCTGGAGGTTCATTTCTTTCTTCTGGATCTATCAGACCTGTTCAGTTTTTATCTGATGTACATTCCATACAAAGTGTTTCAAATGTGTTTATCATGTACTGTCATGCAAAAGCTTGTCTCTCTTTGCAATCTGCTTGTATAACTGTTTATAGCGACTCATGAACTTAAGTTCACCATGTAGATTTATTTTAATACTTCCTCGGTCTGGCAATTGGTGTTGTCCAATGTAAAATATGTTGACTAGGAAAGTGTGCGCCATAGCCTTACGCTTTTGGACTTCTCGACAGAAAAAAAGCAAGTGTGTCAACTGAAATAAAGACTGTTCTAAAATAAATTGTGGTCTGTCGTTACTTCTTATCTTCAGACTGATGAACTGAATGAATAAAGGGTGACACGGTGGCATAGTGGCTAGCACTGCTGCCTCACAGCACCAGGGACCCGGGTTCAATTCCTGGCTTGGGTCACTGTCTGTGCGGAGTTTGCCCGTTCTCCCCATGTCTGCATGGGTTTCCTCCCACAGTCCAAAGATGTGCAGGTTAGGTGGATTGGTCATGCTAAATTGCCCCTTAGTGTCAGGGACAACTAGCTAGGGTAAATGCATGGGGTTATGGGGATAGGGCCTGGGTGAGATTGTAGGTGGTGCAGACTTGATGGGCCGAATGGCCTCCTTCTGTACTGTAGGGATTCTATGATTCTAACTGATCTTTGATTGAAGTTGTAAACTGATCTGCCTTAAAGATAAATATGTTCTTATTTTGGACAGGGCTGTCATGTGGACTGGACGGTGGTCCTCAGCATCTCGCGGGGGTGGGGGAGGGGAAAACCAGCCAGTGCCCACATTTCTACTTGTTGCCCAGTGAATCTTCTTGGGATGTGTAAGCGTATGATTGACATGTCAAGCCCAGCCGTGGCAACCCTTGGAGAATATGCTGGGCCAGATCTTCACCAGGTTTCAAGAGAGCACCTGATACCCCCGCTACCAAACTCTAGAAAGCCTTCAGAGCAGGAAGGAATCCAAATGGAGGAAGTGGAGAATAATCTTTTGTAAATAAGTGTTCAATCTCTGAGAACTGACGTGTCGTCCTCAAGAACGTCTCCATAGTCAGGGGACAGGAAATACAAATCTTTATTCCATCTACTCACTCCACACTCCAAACGTTGACTACCCAACCAGCTCACCCCACACCCCGGGTCACATGACCCGTTCTCTTAAAGGTGCCATGCCCCAATATACATAACAGTAAGGACATCATTTTACAATCAAAGTGGCTCGTTTAGATATTTTATTCCAACTGTGAGCCTGACAATACAAAAGGAGTCTTTCGTTGAAATGTGGATCTCAGGTAAACAAAGGTGTACCTTTGTCATGATGGTTCCGTTAGTTTTAACAGTCATCTTCTATCACATCATTTAAAGCACAAGGAAAGGAGAGAAATGATCTGAGCGCGTTGTTTATTCTGGGCTTGTATATACCGTTCATTTTAAAGCTTTAAAAATCTAATATTTCCAAACGATAATTGGGGCATTTGCATTTATTGCATAAAATATTGTACAGGCACTTTGTAATATCAATGATTAAGGTGCTGTGTACTCTGTACATAGTCTATTTCAATTAGATATAACAGTATTGGGGCAGTGTGTAATCCGAACCCTTTAAACCTGTAGATTTGACTTTGCAAGAATTTGGCAGACATTAGCCTTGGTTTTGCCGAGATGAAATTTATAAATTGTTGACAGACTTGAGATTTTCTGTTGCATGTTCGAGAAAAGTTGTTTTAGAAAACCGGGAACCTTGCTCTGTGTGGAAAGACAAGCTTCAAATTCAGAGTAAAACGCGTTGGAATCAAAGCCCATCTGTTTCCATATATCCAGGAGGCAAAGTTCAAACGCTCTCTCTCCAATAATAATGGCTGCAGCTTCTCACATGCAGTGCGATCCCCAGGATGAAAATACTCTGGGAACTTTATGGCAAATTCCCTCAACGTTGTATTGTGAATGTGCCAACTATTCCCTGGCTAATTGGATGCAGATACATCCCACTAATGGCAGGATGCAGCGCTTTTGGGGAAAATGCTTTAACCCTCACTGCACTGAGTGAATACTTTGATTTGATTTATTATTGTTATATATATTGGGATACAGTGAAAAGTATTGTTTCTTGCACGCTATAGAAACATAGAAGATAGGAGCAGGAGGAGGCCATTCGGCCCTTCGAGCCTGCTCCGCCATTCATCACGATCATGGCCGATCGTCCAACTCAATAGCCTAATCCTGCTTTCTCCCCATAGCCTTTGATCCCATTCACCCCAAGTGCTATATCCAGATGCCTCTTGAACACTTTCAATGTTTTGGCACCAACTACTTCCTGTGGCAATGAATTCCACAGGCTCACCACTCTTTGGGTGAAGAAATGTCTCCTCACCTCCGTCCTAAATGGTCCACCCTGAATCCTCAGACTGTGACCCCTGGTTCTGGACTCCCCCACCATCGGGAATATCCTCCCTGCATCTACCCTGTCTAGTTCTGTTAGAATTTTATAAGTCTCTACGAGATTCCCCCCTCATTCATCTGAACTCCAGCGAAAATAATCCTAACCTAGTCAATCTCTCCTCATACATCAGTCCCTATACAGACAAACCATACCATTCATAGAGTATATAGGAGGAAAGGAGAGGAGAGGGTGCAGAATATCACGTTGCAGTTGCAGATAGGGTATTGAGAAAGATCAGCTTAATATATGGTAGGTCCATGCAAAAGTCTGATGACAGCAGGGAAGAAGCTGTTCTTGAGTCGGTTGGTATGTGATCTCCGACTTTTGTATATTTCCCCTGACGGACGAAGGTCAAGTCCGCACTGTCATATAGAATGCAGTCTGCCCGATGCTGGATCAGCAACCACTTCATGTTGCGGAACCCCTACTGTGGCAAAGGGCTAGGAACTCTATAATTATACGGATGTAACCTTTTCTCATAGAATCATAGAATCCTTACAAGTGCAGAAGGAGACCATTCAGCCCATCGAGTCTGTACCAACTCTCTGAAAGCGCATCTTACCCAGGTCCAACCCCCTGCCCTATCCCCATAACCTCATAATCCATCTAAGCGACTTTACTTGCTGAATGTCCTGAGATTCCGTACAATTACAGCATTTAGCCTTTGCCCTGTTAAATAATCAGGAACTCTATTCTATAAGGTTACTCACGAGTAATCCCTAATGTGCTGGATAAACGGAACCATTTTGCAGTCGCAGTGAATAGCCCACTTTTGCTTTTGCACACCTTTGTGATTATCTGTACCGGATTTGTTGGTACCAAACAGTGGAAAATTGTTGCAATTTTGGCCTCCACTGTTGCCATCAAGCACTCCGAGGTCAGGTACAAGACGGCTTCGCTCATCGGTTTGGGAAAATCACCCTCCACACTCATCCAACAGTGTGCTGCAACTCAAACTGTAGAGGCACACACATTTCACACATTAACAATCTGTGTAATCTCTTTAAATCATGCTGCAAGGTTATTGAAAAAAATGTTGGAATCCCTGGCCTGTGGTGATGGGCCAGTTGCATGAAGCATCATGTTACCCAGCTCTGGCTGATGTACAACAGTTGTGTATGAATATAATATGCAGTCTTCTTCAAATGATGCCATGCAAGCAAATCAGTTGAGTGTTGGGGTGTGGGCACCGTTTGCATGGAACATGCTTCCGAGAGATCCTAGTCTCAAGATTAGATTGGGTTTGAATTGGGGCAAGATTGCGGGGCTGTGAGTGCTGCATGCGTCAAACAAGGCAGCCAAATATTTCAGAGAGCTTTTTCACAGAGAAGAACATCTGGCTTCCCAGAACACATGTGGGAACAGTTACTTCAAAGATCTTTGCCACTGATATCTCACTTTGAAGGTTAAAAATCAAAAAGCTTCACATCACACCAGCCTGTGGAACCGGTGGTGGTAGTTATCCGTTTAAAGACCATTTTAAGCTATACATAAGTTGTCAGTAGCAATAATGGAAGGCAAAAGCACCTTGTAAAAGATACATTATCTGACAGCATGGCTCAACTGGCTGTCAGTGTCAATATGGGGAACTGGAGTGTTATGTCCCAAAGACTCTATTCCTCGGGCTATTCGCAAATAATATCAGAGTAGTAAAGGAAGGGGAAGGGAGTGAGATCCGTGCAGCTAGGATCTTCCGAATGTGAATTAAAATGGAAAAGAAAAGGTATTTAAATAACAGAATTTCAAGAAGTCATAGATCCAGAAAGGAACTTGCAAAAAAGTTACACCGGATTTTATTTCTAACCTCATAAATCAAAGTAACTGGCCAAAGAGAAACCAAAGTATGTTGGATAGCTATTAGTGCCATTATTGGCAATTATGGTAATGGATACGCTGCATGTTTGAGTTGGTCCTGAAGATATTTAACAAAGTGTTCTTTTACGCAACTCCAAATTAAGATGGAAACAGTTATGTTTTCAATTAGAAGTAACTGCAACCATAGAAACTAGAATTCCACCCCGTCTCACATACACATATACATAGCCGCATCGTCAGAACTCTTGAATTTATGGTTTGCCATAATTCAACTTCTGCAGAATTGGTGCCGGTAAAGGTTACAGTCGGGCTGGCTGTGTCTCAGTGCTATTATATTATTGGCTCCAATAGCAAACATTCAGCGAACTCCATTTATCAGCAGAGGCAGGATTCATGTCTGTTAACGTCACCCAGTTCTGGAAATGTGCATTCGGTTTATGGAAACATATTGTGCAGGAGATGGAGATAAAAAGAAACGTTTTCTTTTTTTATGCAACACACAAAGTGCTAAGTACTGTTCTTTACAAACACCCTTCAAACCGTCAGAGTAAGGTTCAATGCTCGAAATAAAGTCCAATTGAACATTCTCATCATTTAATGTGTTTCCAACGAAGGGTTGTCATGAGATGATTTAAAATTGGAATGAGCA
Organism: Mustelus asterias; assembly: GCF_964213995.1. Classification (NCBI taxonomy): domain Eukaryota; kingdom Metazoa; phylum Chordata; class Chondrichthyes; order Carcharhiniformes; family Triakidae; genus Mustelus; species Mustelus asterias. The sequence continues at coordinate 16,240,215 of NC_135824.1, read as the reverse complement.
CAAATCCTGGCATCGAGTGAAACGTCAGCGCCCCTTCTCTGAGACCATATACGAGTAGCCATAGGTGCCAACCTGGAGCAACTTCTCCCTAAATGTTGCCACGACCCTCAAGGATCTGCCCGTTCTTCTTTTCCCCCCACTGTTCATGCTGCCACAAATGTTCTCCCCTTATCCTCGTTCAGAATGAAGTTCTCCCTTCCCTCTGTAAGTTCTGGCATTCTCCCTTACACTTCCCCCTCAGTTAACACTTCTTTAAAAATCCACTTACGAGATGTGGGCATCGCTGGCAAGGCCAGCATTTATTGCCCATCCCTGTTACCCTTCAGAAGGTGGCGATGAGCTGCCTCATTGAACTGCTGCACTCCCAGAGGTGTAGGTACACCCAGAGTGCTGTTAGGGAGGGAATTCCAGGATTTAGACCCAGTGACAGTGAAGGAACTGGCGATATATTTCCAAGTCAGGATGGTGAGTGACTTGGAGAGGAACTTCCAGGTGGTGATGTTCCCATATGTCTGCTGCCCTTGTCCTTTTAGATGGTAGTGGTCATGGGTTTGGAAGGTGTTGTCTAAGGATTTGTGGTGAGTTCCTGCAGTGCATCTTATAGATGGTACACACTGCTGCCACTGTGCATCAATGATGGAGGGAGTGAGTGTTTGTGGATGGGGTGCCAATCAAGTGGGTTGCTTTGTCCTGAATGCCGCTGAGCTTCTTGAATGTTACGGAGTTGCACCCATCCAGGAAAGTATGGATGGTAGACAGGCTTTGGGGAGTCAGGAGGTGAGTTTCTCGGCACCGAATTCCTAGCCTCTGATTTGTTCTCGTCACCATTGTGTTTATGTGGTGAGTCCAATTCAGTTTCTGGTCAATGGTAACCCCCAAGATGTTGATAGTTGGGGATTCAGTGACGGTAATGCCATTGAGTGTCAAGGGGCGATGGCTGGATTCTCTCTTGTTGGAGATGGTCAGTGCCTGGCGCTTGTGTGATGCGAATGGTGCAGTCTATATCAGGGACTTGTATGGATCCAGGCTGTTTATAGTACAGCCAGTTCTGGCAGATGTTGTTCTGGCCAATTCATTGCTGTTTAATCCACAAATGAACATAGTGGGAGAGGTAGACTTTGCTATCATGGAGATGGGCTGAATCAATGCCAGCTCCGAGGGTTATGGTCATCTTTGCATCTCAGGTAGACTTTGCAGTCCTGGGGACAGGTTTACAGGTGAGGGAACAGCTCTTGGGGCAGGACAATGCTATTCATGCCCTTTACGGCAAATCTTTTCCAAAATGGTTAGATTCAGGGTCCAGACCAGAAGGTCTGTCATTCGCGGTCACAACATCTCCAACATCAACCCAATTAGGTGAGATGGAATTTGGCACTTCCAGTAAATATATTTAAACTTACCCTTGTGTGGTAACATGATCTCTTTAAGGGGGTGAATCTTGAGGCTACATGATTGGACCAGACCCTATGGAGAGACCACGTGGAAAGCTGAGCCAATCGGGAGAAAGTGCACGCATTTTGGGTTGGGGAGGAACCTGATTTGATTTGATTTGATTTACTATTGTCACATGTGTTAGCATACAGTGAAAAGTATTGTTTCTTGCGCACTGTATAGACGAAGCATACCATTCATAGAGAAGGAAATGAGAGAGTGCAGAATGTAGTGTTACAGTCATAGCTAGGGTGTAGAGAAAGGTCAACTTACTGCAGGGTAGGTCCATTCAAACGTCTGATGGCAGCAGGGAAGAAGCTGTTCTTGAGTCGATTGGTACGTGACCAGAGACTCTTTCCCGAAAGAAGAAGGTGGAAGCGAGAATGTCCGGGGTGTGTGGGGTCCTTAATTGTGCTGGCCACTTTGCTGAGTCAGTGGGAAATGTAGACAAAGTCAATGGATGGGAGGCTGGTTTGCGTGATGGATTGGGCCAGGGAGGAGGAGAGAGTAGTCATGTATTGCAGTTCTGTCAGATCCTTGTTATACATGTATATATATTGTTGTTAATAAATCAATTATTACTTGCCTTCAAAGTGACTGCACCTTACATTTTGCTGCAAAAGGCAACAGTGATGACTATTTCCAAATTTCCTTCATTTTTTGGAATAGGATTACTATTTTTTTAATTCATTCATGGGACATGGGCCTCTCTGATTGGACCAGCATTTATTGACCATCCCTAGTTGCCCTTGAACTGAGTGGCTTGTGAGGCCATTTCAGAGGACAGTTGAGACTCAACCACATTGCTGTGGCTCTGGAGTCACATGTAGACCAGACCAGGTAAGGACGGCAGATTTCCTTCCCTAAAGGACATTAGTGAAGCAGATGGGTTTTTCCGACAATCGGCAATTGTTTCAAGGTCATCAGTAGATTCTTAATTCCAGATATTTTTTATTGAATTGAAATGCCACCATCTGCCGTGGTGGGATTCGAACCCGGGTCCCAGAACATTAGCTGAGTTTCTGGATTAATTTCTGCTCAAAGTTAGAAGGAAATTGTACAATGAAGACCTGAGCAGACTGATCTGAACAATAACGAAGCAAAGGCCATATGTAGATCCAATCACTGAGGGCCTTTTTAGATAAGGGGCAAAAAGACCCAGACTGCAGGCCCAAAGACTCTCCTCTCAATCGCTGCTAAAGCCAGGCAGTATGTGCTAAAATGTACGTCCCCAATTGTACTCAATCTTTTTGGCTATAACTAATTAAACTAAATCAAATTAACTGAGAGATAAATCAAAAAGGGGCAGCTCCCAAAAGGAGGGGAACCACCTGGAACAAAAAAAACAAAGAGGAAAGGAAACTTAAAACATCAAATTAAAATATGATTAAAGGGATCAAAAATACACCCCAGCCTCTGCGGTGCCGAGTGGGTACGGAAGGCCTCCACAGTGCCCTCGGACACTACTTGCTCCCTCTCCATGGACTCCCGGCCGCGAATGTAGCCACAGTAGAGAGGCAGACAGTCAGGTCGGATGACCCCCTCAGTTGCCCGCTGCCTGGGCCTACTGATGGCAAGTTTTGCCAGAAGCAGGATCACAAGGACGTCCTCCGCCTTCCCTCCCCCTCTCTGCACCGGGTGTCCGTAGATCAGGACCGTGGGACTGAAGTACAAACAAAACATCAATAAAAGGTTTTTGAGAAAACTGAAAAGGTTGTGCAGTCTAAAACATTTAACATAGACATGGTCCACGGACTCCGCAAAAAGGGCACAAAAGACCAAAAATAGGATTACTATTTTTTTTATTCATTCATGGGACATGGGCCTCTCTGATTGGGGCAGCATTTATTGCCCATCCCCAGTTGCCCTTGAACTCTCTTGGGAGCCCGAGAAACGGTGCAATCTCCGATTGTACAGCAGTGATTGTAGTCAAAGCCAAAATCTATCTGTTCTAATGGCTTTCTGCTTCTGGACTTGCTGGCTGTGATTTTCAGAGGGCAGTGGCGGGGTGCAGTGACAGGGAACATGGGCTAGTACGTGAAGCCACTGGTCTAACCGAATGGTCTCAACGCTGCCAAAGTTAACGGGCCCTTTCAATCGACTTTGAAATGAGAAACATGTCTTGTTGAAGAACACTTCAAGTTATGGAATACATTAACAATCCTTGCTGAAATCAGAGGCTATCAATTGAAGGTAAATGGTGATTTGGCTCCAAAAACAATGGAACTGTGCTAAACAAAACAGACCTCTGAGCCAACGACTACCAGCTAAAATCAGGAGTAGAGATATTTCATTTTCCAAGAGGTTCGAAACTTACTGCCCACTCAACAAAGACTGAATCATCATGGAAAAAGCCAATGGCCTCATCACATATTAAAAGAAAACAGCTTGTAGAACTGGAACGGATTGTCTATAATTAGAATCTTAACATTGGAGAGAGAGCATTGGGACGGACAATATCACCAGCACCTTCACCCTCAATCTGCTTAACGTTGCTCGTCAGATTTTTAAATTATCACGGGAAAGAAACAGCCCTGCAGAAAAAAATCCAGGGCTTAGATCCAGCTCATTTGGCAGGCCTGACAGAGATCTATATATGGAGATATTCCCCTCCAGCTAGTGGAGAAAGAGAAGGATAAAGGACTTGAACGGGATCAAACAAGAACGCTAAAAAAAAACCCAACAACTGCAGCACTCTCCGGCTAGTTCATCTCAGTCCAAATAGATGATGGCACAAGGTTTAGTGTGATCCACAAAACCACTTTCAAAGGAAGTGTCGCATATTCTGACCACAACAGTAAGAGGCACAGATAATCTGGTGAATTCCAAGCTGAGGGAATATCAAACACTAATACATTTGCTTCATGGAGAGAATACTCTGCACATTTGGACGACGTTAAACAAAATAGACACAATCATACCGGTGTCTACAGGGGCGTCGTAATTAATCTATTAAAATTTCTTCCCTGTCGCAAAGTTTCTAAAGAAATCTATTTTTCTTGCTGTCTTGATGCTGCTTTAAATATATTCCTTCCACCATTTGACTTACAACCAACTATTAATTAGAGTATTATTATTAACCTAATATTACAAAGGAACATACAAATTAGGAGCAGGAGTAGGCCACTCAGCCACTCGATAATACCTCCATTCAATGAGGTTATGACTGAATCTGATTGTAACCTCAACCCCACATTCCTGCTTACCCCCCAATAACCTTTCACCCCCTTGTTAGTCAAGAATCTCTCTAGCTCGCCCTTAAAAATATTCAAAGACTCTGCTTCCACTGCCTTTTGAGGAAGAGAATTCCAAAGACTTACCACCATCTGAGATTAAAAAGAATCATCACCTCTGTCTCAAATGGGTGACCCATTTATCTTTAAACAGTGACCCCTCATTCTAGATTCTCCCATCAGAAGAAACATTTTCTCCACATTCGCCCTGTCACGAGTTCTCATGATCTTAAATGTTGCAATCAAATCACCTCTTACTTTTCTAAACTCCAGCGGATACAAGCTGTAATGACCTCAACAAGACCCATGGAGTATGAGCTCCATGATTGAGGTAATGATTGCCTGCCCAATCAGGGAGCCTTACCTGTAGATTAATATGGGAGTGTCGGGGCTACTGACAGTCCGGATTCTGACTTTGTACCTAAAGCTATCTGAGGAGTGGAGATAAGTTTGTAAATAAAGTGAATCTGGCAAAGGGACACTGGCCCCTGAGGAGTTACTGCACAAGTTTAGCCTATCCAATCTTTCCTCATAAGACAACCCGCCAATTCCAGGCATTAGTCGAGTAAACCTTCTCTGAACTGCTTCCAATGCATTTACATCCTTCCTTAGGGGCGGCATGGTGGCACAGTAGTTAGCACTGCTGCCTCACAGCGCCAGGGACCCGGGTTCAATTCGGCTTGGGTCACTGTCTGTGTGGAGTTTGCACGTTCTCCCTATGTCTTGTGGGTTTCCTCTGCGTGCTCCAATTTCCTCCCACAGTCCGAAAGATGTGCTGGTTATGTGCATTGGCCATGCTAAGTTCTCCCTCAGTGGACCCAAACAGGCGCCAGAGTGTGGCGACTAGGGAATTTTCACAGTAACTTCATTGCAGTGTTAATGTAAGTCTACTTGTGACACTAATAAATAAACTTTTTAAATGGGGAGATCAATACTGTGCACAATACTCCAGATGTAGCCTCACCAATGCCCTGCGTAGCTGAAACATAACCTCCCTATTCTTGTATTACTTGAGAAAAACACTTGGAAACACATTTGAAGTGAATAGTGGTATGAGAGAAATAAACCAGATGCAATTGTTCCAATTAGAAAATGTAAAAATATTTATGGATGTCCAATCCAGAAAAACTGCAAATGCACAATAAAATTTATCCTCGGAGATAGGATGGTTTGATGTTTTGGCAAGATGAAATAAACTGAAGCAAATGTTCATCCTGAACTAGCTGGAGAACCTCCCAAATTAATTCGTAAGAAAGTTGCATCCTCCCATAAACACAAATGAAGTCTCTGTGTTGGGAATAAACTGAATACAGTACGATGTCTAAAGATAGTTGACATTCCCAACACGGATTACCAGGAAATACTATGGAGGCCGAGCAAGGGTGGCATGGTGGCACAATGGTTAGCACTGCTGCCTCACAGCGCCGGGGTCCCGGGTTCGATTCCAGCCTTGGGTGAGTGTGTGGAGTTTGCACTTTCTCCCATGTCTGTGTGGGTTTACTCCACCCAGTTTCCTCCCACAGTCCAAAGATGTGCAGGTTAGGTTGATTGGCCCAAGGTATATAGGTTAGGGGAATTAGCGGGGTAAATATGTGGGGGTTATGGGGTAAGTCTGGGTAGGATTTAGTGTAGACTCGATGGGCTGAATGGCCTCCATCTGCACCGTGGGGATTCTATGAACTAAAGGAACTCTGTGGCATTGCTCACAAGTTTGATCATTCCCAATGCATTATTCGGCTGCTGAGCTACAATAGTGTTTCACTGACCTTTCCCCTTAGAGACACAATGCATAATTGCTTAAAGTCCTCGGATCAATTAGAGGTTGATTATTGTTAGTGATGGAGGTCAATAGGATCGACGTGTGGCTACAAATTTCCTGCCCCAAGTCATAAGGAAGCATCATGAAAGTGACTTACTTTGTTTCTATTTGTATTTTGGAGTAATGTTTGAGGTGTGGCGGACAGGTTTTGAAATTCAGTCTTGCATGGACAACTGTTCTTCAGTTTTGCAGCTGTGTGCATTATCTTAGTTTTCACAATAATCAACTCAGCATTGACGTTCCTGAGGAGAGGAAAATCGGGAGAGTGCGATTGTAAATGGAGGGAATGGTGGACTTGCTATTGTGGAGTGAATGACCTTATCTTAAAATAGAATCACAGAATTCCCTACAGTGCAGGAGGAGGCCATGCGGCCCATCGAGCCTGCACCGATAACAATTCCACCCAGGTCCTTTCCCCATAACCCCATGTATTTGCCCTGCCTAATTCCTCCTGACACTAAGGAATAATTTAGCATGACCAATCAACCTAACCTGCACATCTTTGGAGTCACAGAAACCCTACAGTGCAGGAGGAAGCCATTTGGCCCATTGAGTCTGCACCGACCACAATCCCACCCAGGCCCTTTCCCCGTAACTCCACATATTTACCCTGTTAATCCCTCTTACCTACGCATTCCGGGATACTAAGGTGCAATTTAGCACGGCCAATGCACCTAACCTGCACATCTTTGGATTGTGGGAAGAAACCAGAGCACCCGGAGGAAGCCCACACAGACACGGGGAGAACGTGCAAACTCCGCACAGACAGTGACCCAAGCCGGGAATCGAACCCGGGTCCCTGGAGCTGTGAGGCAGCAGTGCTAACCACGGTGCCACCGTGCTGCCCAGTAATCAAAGTGTGGGAGTGTGGGAGGAAACTGGAGCACCCAGAGGAAACCCACACAGAGATGGGGAGAACATGCAAACTCCACACAGACACCTGTGGCCGAATTGAACCCAGGTCCCTGGCACTGTGAGGCAGCAGTGCTAACCACTGTGCCCTTTCTGGTCCCATAAACAATGATTTAATTCAGTGAAAGGAAATGGACTGATTCCTCATTTAGATAATTGCGCAGCTATTTTAATGTCTGGCCAAGTCAATGAAGAAAACCAATTGAGAAATCCTAGAGAGGAACCTGAACAATGGATTAGGTTCAACTGAATGTCCTTTCCCCATTCCTATTGTAGGAGGGAATGAACAAACTGAGTCTTCCGAGACTGTGTAAAACTTCATCAAAAACGGCTTTATAAACGGGTCCAGCAGATGGAGTACAATGTTGGTAAATGTGAAGTCATCCATTTTGGTAGGAATAACAGCAAAATGGACTATTATTTAAATGGTAAAAAATCGCAGCATGCTGCTGTGCAGAGGGACCTGGGTGTCCTTGTGCATGAATCACAAAAAGTTGGTTTGCGGGTGCAGCAGGTAATTAAGAAGGCAAATGGAATTTTGTCCTTCAGTGCTAGAGGGATGGAGTTTAAAAACAGCAAGGTTATGTTTTGATTTGATTTGATTTATTATTGTCACATGTATTAACATACAGTGAAAAGTATTGTTTCTTGTGCACTATACAGACAAAACATACCGTTCATAGAGAAGGAAACGAGAGAGTGCAGAATGTAGTGTTACAATCATAGCTAGGATTCAGAGAAAGATCAACTTAATGCAAGGTAAGTCCATTCAAAAGTCTGACAGCAGCAGGGAAGAAGCTGTTCTTGAGTCAGTTGGTATGTGACCTCAGACTTCTGTATTTTTTTCCCGGAAGAAGAAGGTGGAAGAGAGAATGTCCAGGGTGCGTGGGGTCCTTAATTATGCTGGCTGCTTTGCTGAGGCAGTGGGAAGTGTAGACAGAGTCAATGGATGGGAGGCTGGTAATGTTGTTGTAGCTGTATAAGTGTGCTAGTGAGGCCACACTTGGAGTACTTGGTTTCCTTACTTGAGAAAGGATATACTGGCACTTGAGGGGGTGCAGAGGAGATTCAATAGGTTGATTCCAGAGTTGAGAGGGTTGGCTTATGAGGAGAGACTGAGTAGACTGGGGCTATACTCATTGGAATTCAGAAGAATGAGGGGAGATCTTATAGAAACATATAAGATTATGAAGGGAATAGATAAGATAGAAGCAGGGAAGTTGTTTCCACTGGCAGGTGAAACTAGAACTAGGGGGCATGGCCTCAAAATAAGGGGAAGCAGATTTAGGACTGAGTTGAGGAGGAACTTCTTCACACAAAAGGGTTGTGAATCTGTGGAATTCCCTGTCCAGTGAAGTAGTTGAGGCTACCTCATTGAATGTTTTTAAGGCAAGGATAGATACATTCTTGAACAGTAAAGGAATTAAGGGCTATGGTGAGCAGGTGGGTAAGTGGAACTGAGTCCACGAAAAGATCAGCCATGATCTTATTGAATGGCGGAGCAGGCTCGAGGGGCCAGATGGCCTACTCCTGCTCCTCGTTCTTACGTTCTTATGTTTATTCAACATGCATGAGGGAGAGCAGAACTCATGGCTGTAATTCCATTGCTTCCGAGCTACTTTACTGAGTATTGGTTCTTACAAATTTTTATACCCCTTTCTTTACATTACAAAGCATTACATTTACATCAGGTCATCATATTGTTACTTTAAATTGGTTACAGTTCTGTTTCTGATTACATTATCGGTTCCATTGTCTTGTGTGCTTTAGTTTTAATCATTTTCTGGACATCTCCTGTCCACCTGTTTACAATATCAAAGCATTGTGTTTGTCAAACTGATTTCCATGGGATGTTAATTCTCCCATCTCCTGGATACTTGATTTAAGTTTTGAGAGATACAATGTTTCCTCTAGACCTTTTGGAGCCTTGATAAGTGATACCAATTCTCATGTGGTTGTTGTAACCTTGGAGCGATACCGTCTGGGGTGTGACTGTTTTAGTGCCGTCTGAGATGTAGGTATTTGTATTTTGTCCTGTCTGCCTGCAATGAGTGTGGATATTACAGTGCCGTCTGTTTAACCCTTTCCATACATTCCTCTCCTGCTGCAGCCCACGCTCCATGGGTTTTGCTCTACTGCACCTAACTAATCTGTGTAGAGTTTCTAGAATTAAAGGTAGATGGGGAGCATTATCCTAACCTTAGTTTTGCTGTCGAGTGGGCAGTCTATTCTTTGGCAGCCTAAGTAAGAAGGCATGCATCGAACCACTTCGAGGAAATCCAGCCCTTTCCTTTGCTGGCTTCCATTTATCTTCATGGATGTTGTACATCAAAGTTAACATTCTGTTTACTGTAAAGACTGTATCACCTCTGATGGCCGCTGTAAAAAGTGCTCCTTTGCTGTTCACATATTGACCAGCCAGAGCTGTCCATTGCTGCCTCGTGAGGTTGAAGCAATCAATCATGCACCTCAAGAAATCATCTGCCGGTCCATTTCTCATGACATACAGATTGTCCTGGTGTGCTACCATACAATGCCCGTAGCTTTGTTGGCGTTTTAGTGTGGTTGCAAGAATCCACTCATCTTTCCGGCTCCTGTACTCGTAGACATCTGTGGTATCCAATGGCAACCAAAGGCAAACAAAGATTCTGCCCATTGTGCGTGCGCATGCTATGCCAGCTCCAGGTCTGGGCAGACAAGCGGCGAAGGACCATGTGTTGGATGCCACGTGGTACTTTTCCACAGTTGCGAGAACTGTATTCTTGCACATTCCTCCCACGGCAAAGAGACAACCATCTTGTCCTGTCAACGTTAGGTTGTACCGGGGATGCTGAAGGCTCGGAAATTCACTCCAGCTATTCCTTTCAGTATTGTAACAAAAACTAGGCTTCACTATCTGCTTGTTCAGTCCATCAACCCCTCCGACTATGTAAATATTGTTGTCCAGCACGGTAACGCCTGCAAGGCAAGTGCTGGCTTTATCTGGTAACGAAGTCAAGATTGCCCAATGATTTTCCACCTCGTTCAAATAACAGACGGTTCTGGAAATGTCATCCAAGTGACCAGCGGAAGGGGAGTGAGTGGTCACGGCCACATATGCACTGGGAGATAGGGATTCGATATAATCCAACTGATCTCCAGATAAAAAGCTCAAATCTTCCCTCACATTGGCATAAACATCGCGAATAAACTGAGCTGAAGCATGAATCAAGTCAAACACCCCATATATACCTGCAGCCTGGAGCATTAGAATGCAGTTAGCTGAACTGATGATAAAAATAAGATGCTCTGTCAGAGGCTTCACGAGTAGAAAGGCTGCACATTCAATGGCGTCAAGGATTTCCTCGCGGTCCAGGATGGGCTGACTCTCTCTCAGGACCTTCAGCATGACTCTAAAGCCTCGGGCCGGCAACCCTTGCAGCTGGATCTCCTCCTGAGCGCACTCCCGCATGCCCGACTCAAAGAGCGCCCTGAAGTAGTCGCTGTTCTCAATCAGCATCTGCTTCTCAACACTGAATAGCTCATCCTCCACTCTCACACTCACGTACGCCGACGGTGGCTGCATCGCTGCCCTATTCAGCTCCCACGATTATCGACCGCTCGCTTCAGACTCCTGGAATGGTCATTTGGAGGAGTGTTGAGGGCTGGTGCAAAATCGAGCTGCTTCAGGTGACAAGCAATGAAATCAAGCCAAGCCTTTGTACTTTTCAGTTTTGAGTTGTTTGTTTACAAGGTCTTTTGAACCACTAACGGCGACCACAGCATTTGCTGTGGAGTTATTAATATCTCAGGATATAGATAGCTGACCTAGTCTGACACGTGTCCAACAGCAGGTATTCTTAGTGGAAACCAGAATATCCTAGACTGAGCAGCAACCTCTGGTGGCCTGTGTAAATGAAGTTGAATGGTTGCAGTTCAGTTTTGATTCAGACGTCAATTTTACCCCATATAATCAGCGTCCAGAAATATTGCATCCAGATAGATCATAGCAATTATTTATTCATACAAACAGGCCTCGTCAGGCTGGTTTTGATGACATTGTGGGACCTCTTTGTCTGAAATTATCATAGAATCATAGAATCCTGACAGTACAGAAGGCGACCATTTGGCCCATTAGGTCAGCACCAGCTCTCTGGCAGAGTGACTGGGAATTTCCGGTCAAGTTCACCCCAAAACCACAAATTCCCGCCCTTTGCGGGGGTGGATCTTTGCATGGTACACCCCCCGCCCACTATGATTCCCGTGGCGGGCAGACGGGAAAATTCTGCCCAGTGTCTTACGCGAGCCCTATCCCCGTAACCCCACAAATTTACCATGGCTAATCCTACACAGAAACACTACTGTGCAGGTGGAGGCCATTTGGCCCATCAACTCTGCACTGACTCTCCAGCTGAGCATCCCACCCAGGCCCTATGCCCGTAACCCCACGTATTTACCCCGCTAACCCCTCTAACCTACACATCTTGGGACACTAAGGGGCAATTTGTGCATGGCCAATCCACCTAACCTACACATCTTTGCACTGTGGAAGGAAACCGGAGCACCCGGAGGAAACTCACGCAGACACGGGGAGAATGTGCAAACTACACACAGAGAGTCACCCAAGGCCGGAATTAACCCTGGGTCCCTGGCGTTGTGAGGGAACAGTGCTAACCACTTTGCCACTATGCCACCGGTTCAGCCAATGATGCACAAGAAATATTTTAGATGGAACTGGGGGTAGGAATTGGTTTAAGTTCTTTTTTTGGGCTTCCCATTTTTGTAATCGATACCCCCAAATTAGATCATTTTGCTCCTTTTCTGCACATGAAAAGAAAGTGCAACAAAGGCCTAATTTCTCCCCCTCAATCTCCCTATTGTAGAGGGATCCGGAGCCATAAGATAAGTTGCCTGCCAGTGGGGTGAATCCTCAGAAAGTTCCAACCTACCTCTCCAGGAGTCAGAGTAAAGCTTCACAATTCACTGTTCAAACACCACCGCATATTGCGTTCAGATTTAGTCACAAGACAATGAAATGCCAGCACAATCCGGGTGCAGGTAATGATCATCGCATCTGAAAGCGTGGGTCCAAGGTGCACCTGGTATCGGACCTTAGCCTTCACCTTTTCTGCCTATACCAGTATGGCAAATGGTACATATCCAACTCAAGATAAATGTGTATTTACAGCTCGCCATAATTAGTATAGACAAAAAAATACTAACTTGTTTAGTGCTCAGCAACTGGGTTTAGGCAATTGAATTCCTTACCTAGACCACTATGACAAAAGCAAAGTGCAGAAATATGGCAGAAAATTTGTTTCTGAATGTAAACACAATGAGGAGAGAAGCTTAAACATACAATTAAGATTGAGCTCATCAAAATGTACTAAACATTAATTAGTAAATATCACTCAAAGTAACATTTCAAACTAAAATGAAAGTTAGTGAAGATTAAATTGAGGAAAACCATTAGGAAATTTACTCAGGAAGTGTTCAATTTATTGTTAAGACACAGGCCAGTAACGCCTAAGCATTTTGTGAAGTTAAAGTAAAGTTTATTCATTAGTGTCACAAGTAGGCTTACATTAACACTGCAATGAAGTTACTGTGAAAATCCCCTAATCGCCACACTCCGGCACCTGTTTGGGTACACTGAGGGCGAATTTAGCATGGCCAATGCACCTAACCAGCACATCTTTCGGACTGTGGGAGGAAACCGGAGCACCCAGAGGAAACCCATGCAGACACAGGGAGAACGTGCAAACTCCACACAGGCAATGATCCGAGCCAGGAATCGAAGCTGGGTCCTTGGCACTGTGAGACAGCAGTGCTGACCACTGTGCCACCGTGCCACCTAGACCCTAAGATTTGCATTTGTTTTTGGTATTGGTGAGCATAAGATGTTTCTCTCCAGGTATGGTTCAAGTGATCCACTAGGAAGATTGTATCAAACAAAGTTTATTTAAGAACACAGTTAGAATATAACAGAAATAATTAGCATAACATTTACCAATTACAAGACTGAAACATGACAAAGTACAATTCTTAACAGCTAGCTATCTCTGTTGTTCCAATTTAAAAACAAAACCCCATAGACATACACCCTTCTTCAGAATTAGTTAGCACGAAAGCAAGTATGCTTAGGGGATACTAGATTTCCAGCTTTTAACACCTATAGACAGAAATCCAAACAGCTGTTTTCAGAGAAGAATATATCCTCAAGACAGCAACAGAGAAACATAAATCTAGTCTCTACCAGCTCCCAGTCTTCAAACTTCAGAGACGGGAAAGGATGCCTCTCTCTCTGCAGCTTCCAAAACACCATCTGAAAAGCTGGAATTCTCTGTGAAAGCCTAGCTGTCCCCAGTCATATGACCTGACCTGTCAATTATCCCAGTCAAGCTCTACTCTGCAATCCCAGGGGAACACTAAAGCAACAGAACACTGCATTAGTTCAGATTAGAACATACATGATGTCAATTATACCGATTCAGTAACAATAGAGCACACCGGCTACAGACAACACGGCTCTGGCAAAATGCCAGGGTCTGCTCGAAACATCCTGCAGAGTCAGTGATTAAAATACATTTCTTAAAGGCACTGTACCGTCACAGTATAGAACAGCCCACTAAGCAGACCAAGAGGCAAAAATATTTGGGGATATTCCGATGTGGTAAGAAGAGGGCTATTGTACTATATTAGGCCAAGTGGCCTTTTTGGATCCCTGCCTTTTCTACGTTCTTCATACGTTCTTCATGCAAAACAGCCTTGTGCGGAAAACATTGATTAAACAAGGGAGTCAAAGTTATCAGGGAAAGGCAGGAATGTGGGATTGAGGCCGTGATCAGATTGGTCCACGATCTTATTCAATGATGGTGCAGGTTCGATGGGTCGAATGGGCTCTTTCCAATTCGCATGCTCATTTAGGTTAAAGTACTCTAAAAGGATTTGGATCAAGTTTTGGTTCAAGGAAATGGAGGCATTTACGGTCATAGAATCATACAGCACAGAACGAAGCCATTTGGCCCATTGTGCTTATTTAGGCTCTCTGAAAGAGCCATTCAATTGGATCCACATCCCAGTTCATAGTCCAGCATTTTCTTTAAAATAGAGATTCAATTTCCTTTTGAAAGTAACTATTGAATCTGCTTCTTCTACCTGTCAGTTGAGAAATAAACAGCAAAATGTGCATCTTGTCTTAAAGCTGAGTTGGCATGTCAGAGTGGGCCATGCCTAAATGTTCTTCAGCGATTCTGGGGCACTGCATCCAAATTCACAAATCGTACTTGCATCTAGAGGCACTGTGCCCACCATTGAACCCAATAACGCATCCCACTCACACTCTGCTTGTTTTACTGAACCAACAACCTGTCCTGGTCCCTCTATGCTGACGCTATAGTTAAGAAAGCTCACCAACGCCTCTATTTTCTCAGGAGGTTAAGGAAATTTGGCACGTCTGCATGACTCTCACCAACTTCTACAGATGCACCATAGAAAGCATTCTTTCTGGTTGTATCACAGCTTGGTGTGGCTCCTGCTCTGCCCAAAACCACAAGAAACTACAAAGGGTCGTGAATGAAGCCCAGTCCGTCACGCAAACCAGCCTCCCATCCATTGACTCCATCTACACTTCCCGCTGCCTCGGAAAAGCAGCCGGCATAATCAAGGACCTCATGCACCTCGGACATTCTCTCTTCCACCTTTTTCTGTCAGGAAAAAGATACAGAAGTCTGATGTCACGTACCAACCGACTCAAGAACAGCTTCTTCCCTGCTGCCGTCGGACTTTTGAATGGACCTACTTTATATTAAGTTGATCTTTCTCTACACCCTGTCTATGGCTGTAACACTACATTCTGCACTCTCTGCTTTCCTTCTCCATGAACGGTATGCTTTGTCTGTATAGCGCGCAAGAAACAATACTTTTCACTGTATACTAATACATGTGACAATAATAAATCAAATCAAATCAAAAAGAAACAGTCTGAGTGGGATTTTATGACCTTATTCGAGCAAGACCAGAAATTTCCGCCTGCGGTCAACGGACAATTCCGTTATCCGCCCCTTGCCCGCTCTGATTCCATGGTGGGCGAGGCGGTAGAATTCCGGCATCTATGTCACAGTGGAGGAGAATTCCCGTGTCAAGTATAGAACTTGCCGTACCACATGCAGGCAGTGTAGCTCAGAGAGCAAAATAAACTCGACCACAAACATCTTACAGTTTGTCATTGTATATGCAACACATGCGGATTTAAGCTCAGAGGAAGAAAAAGGCCTTTTAGTCCAAGTGATGGTGCCAAGTGATGTTTTTTTAAAGGAATTCAGTGTTTGGGGTGATCAAATGTACTCTCAGCTTGGAGATAATCCGAAAGAGGATGTTATGAAGCTCAGTAGTTTACCAACTGAAATCTGCATTGAGAATGTTTTGTAGATGGGCGGCATGGTAGCACAGTGGTTAGCACTGCTGCTTCACAGCTCCAGGGACCTGGGTTCGATTCCCGGCTTGGGTCACTGTCTGTGTGGAGTTTGCACATTCTCCTCGCGTCTGCGTGGGTTTCCTCCGGGTGCTCCGGTTTCCTCCCACAGTCCAAAGATGTGCGGGTTAGGTTGATTGGCCATGCTAAAAATTGCCCTTAGTGTCCTGAGATGCATAGGTTGGAGGGATTAGTGGGTAGATATGGGGGTAGGGCCTGGGTGGGATTGTGGTCGGTGCAGACTCGATGGGCCGAATGGCCTCTTTCTGTACTGTAGGGTTTCTATGATTTCTATGATAGATGCACAGGGCCATTGGATTGTACTCAACTGATGAGCTGAACTGCTTGCTTTGAGTTGGTAAACGAAAATTACTTTGATTTAGTGATTTGATGTCATCATGAATTAATTCCCACGTCAGCAAATCTAAGCCAACCTGCTGTATTGCAATAAACTCACTGAAATTAGAAATAGCTGGAAAAGACTATTAAAATCAGAGTGCACACTCAAATGTAATCAAACCCAGAACAGATTGTACGTTCGTCGGATGGAGTGGAAATGTGCTCTCAAACGGGGCACAGAGACACGGAATCAAGTTGCAGAGTGCTGATTGGAATGCGAATCCCTACGGCCAGCCAGATCTTAGGGATGTGGACAGTGTGGGTGGAGGGAGCATTGGGCACAGGTTGGAGGGATGTGTGTTGTCTCCAGACGGGACGGCCCGCAGGTCCAGGAGGCAGGCTTTGGGGGTTGCTGATGGTGTGACGTGGATCCAACATCCCGGTTTGGGCCGTCCTCATGTGTGCGGAGCTTGGCTGTCGGTTTCTGCTCAGCGACTCTGCACTGTCGTGTGTCGTGGGGGCCGCCTTGGAGAGCGCTTGCCTGAGGATCGGGGGCTGAATGCCCGTGGCTGCTGGGGTGCTCCCCCACAGGAGGAGAGCAGTCTTGCCTGGTGATTGTCGAGCGGTGTTCATTCATCCGTTGTCGTAGCGTCTGCATGGTTTCCCCAATGTACCATGCCTCGGGACATCCTTTCCTGCAGCGTATCAGGTAGACAACATTGGCCGAGTTGCAAGAGTATGTACCGTGTACCTGGTGGATGGTGTTCTCACTGAGATGATGGCATCCGTGTCGATGATCCGGCACGTCTTGCAGAGGTTGCTGTGGCAGGGTTGTGTGGTGTCGTGGTCACTGTTCTCCTGAAGGCTGGGTAGTTTGCTGCGGACAATGGTCTGTTGCGCGGTTGTTTGAAGGCAAGAAGTGGGGGTGTGGGGATGGCCATGGCGAGATGTTCGTCTTCATCAATGACATGTTGAAGGCTCCGGAGGAGATGCCGTGGCTTCTCCGCTCCGGGGAAGTACTGGACGACGAAGGGTACTCTGTCCACCGTGTCCCGTGTTTGTCTTCTGAGGAGGTCGGTGCGGTTTTTCGCTGTGGTGCATCGGAACTGTTGATCGATGAGTCGAGCGCCATATCCTGTTCTTATGAGGGCATCTTTCAGCGTCTGGAGGTGTCTGTTGCGATCCTCCTCATCTGAGCAGATCCTGTGTATACGGAGGGCTTGTCCGTAGGGGATGGCTTCTTTAACGTGTTTATGGTGGAAGCTGGAGAAGTGGAGCATCGTGAGGTTATCCGTGGGCTTGCGGTACAGTGAGGTGCTGAGGTGACCATCCTTAATGGAGATGCGTGTGTCCGAGAATGCAACCGATTCCGGAGAGTAGACCATGGTGAGTCTGATGGTGGGATGGAACCTGTTGATGTCATCATATAGTTGTTTCAGTGATTGCTCACCATGACTCCAAAGGAAGAAAATATCATCGATGTATCTAGTGCATAGCATCGGTTGAAGGTCCTGTGCGGTGAAGAAGTCTTGTTCGAACCTGTGCATGAAGATGTTGGCATATTGAGGTGCGAATTTGGTCCCCATGGCCCATCGAGTCTGCACCGACCACAATCCCACCCAGGCCCTACTCCCACATATTTTACCCGCTAATCTACACATCCCAGGACTCTAAGGAGCAATTTTTTTTTAACCTGGCCAATCAACCTAACCCGCACATCTTTGGACTGGATGAAGAACTGGTTGTTGAAGGTGAAGACATTGTGGTCCAGGATGAAGCAGATGAGTTGTAAAATTGCATCTGGAAACTGGCAGTTGACGGTGTTGAGTACTGAGGCCGTTGCAGCAATGCCATCATCGTGGGGGATGCTGGTGTAGAGTGCCGAGACATCCATTGTGATGAGGAGTGCTCCTGGTTCAACTGCTCCATGTGTGTTGAGTTTCTGTAGGAAGTCCGTAGTGTGGCGACAAAAGCTGGGGGTTCTTTGTACAATGGGTTTCAAGATGTCCTCGACATAGCCAGAGAGGTTCTCGCACAGGTTGGATCTCATGGGATAAAGGGGGAGGTGGCTAGATGGGTGGAGAACTGGCTTGGTCACAGAAGACAGAGGGTGGTAGAATCATAGAAATCATAGAAACCCTACAGTGCAGAAGGAGGCCATTCGGCCCATCGAGTCTGCACCGACCACAATCCCACCCAGGCCCTACCCCCACATATTTTACCCGCTAATCTACACATCCCAGGACTCTAAGGAGCAATTTTTTTTTAACCTGGCCAATCAACCTAACCCGCACATCTTTGGACTGTGGGAGGAAACCGGAGCACCCGGAGGAAACCCACGCAGACACGAGGAGAATGTGCAAACTCCACACAGACAGTGACCCGAGCCGGAATCGAACCCGGGACCCTGGAGCTGTGAAGCAGCAGTGCTAACCACTGTGCTACTGTGCCGCCCACGGTAGTGGAAGGGTCTTTTTCCGGCTGGAGGCCTGTGACTAGTGGTGTTCCGCAGGGCTCTGTATTGGGACCTCTGCTGTTTGTGATTTATATAAACGATCTGGAAGAAGGTGTAACTGGGGTGATCAGTAAGTTTGCGGACGACACAAAATTGGCAGGACTTGCAGATAATGAGGAGCATTGTCAGAAGCTACAGAAGGATATAGATAGGCTGGAAATTTGGGCAAAGAAATGGCAGATGGAGTTCAATCCTGATAAATGCGAAGTGATGCATTTTGGTAGAAAGAATGTAGGGAGGAGCTATACGATAAATGGCAGAACCATAAAGGGTGTAGATACGCAGAGGGACCTGGGTGTGCAAGTCCACAGATCCTTGAAGGTGACGTCACAGGCGGAGAAGGTGGTGAAGAAGGCATATGGCATGCTTGCCTTTATAGGACGGGGCATAGAGTATAAAAGTTGGGGTCTGATGTTGCAGATGTATAGAACATTGGTTCGGCCGCATTTGGAATACTGCGTCCAGTTCTGGTCGCCACACTACCAGAAGGACGTGGAGGCTTTGGAGAGAGTACAGAGGAGGTTTACCAGGATGTTGCCTGATATGGAGGGGCTTAGTTATGAGGAGAGATTGGGTAAACTGGGGTTGTTCTCCCTGGAAAGACGGAGGATGAGGGGAGACTTCATAGAGGTGTATAAAATTATGAAAGGCATAGATAGCTTTTCCCCAGGTCGGTGGTGACGTTCACGAGGGGTCATAGGTTCAAGGTGAAGGGGGGGAGGTTTAACACAGATATCAGAAGGACATATTTTACACAGAGGGTGGTGGGGGCCTGGAATGCGCTGCTAGGCAAGGTGGTGGAGGCGGACACACTGGGAACATTTAAGACTTATCTAGATAGCCATATGAACGGAGTGGGAATGGAGGGATACAAAAGAATGGTCTAGTTTGGACCAGGGAGCGGCACGGGCTTGGAGGGCCGAAGGGTCTGTTCCTGTGCTGTATTGTTCTTTGTTCTTTGTTCTTTGTTATATGTTGGGGAACCTGGACATGATCCACAAGACACGTGGCATTCTGTGGGCTCACTTCTACAAGGACTATCAATTTCTGGGGCCAACGAGTCGAAGGCAGATTGTGAATAGATTGCAGTAAATTCCCTTTGAATCATACTCCACAAACATTAGACCATAAGATATAGGAGCAGAATTAGGCCATTCAGCCCACCGAGTCTGCTCCGCCATTCAATCATGGCTGATATTTTTCTCATCCCCATTCTCCTGCCTTTTCCCCATAACCCCTGATCCCCTTATTAATCAAGAACCTATCTATCTCTGTCTTAAAGACACTCAATGACCTGGCCTCCACAGCCTTCTGCAGCAAAGAGTTCCACAGATCCACCACCCTCTGGCTGAAGAAATTCCTCCTCATCTCTGTTTTAAAGGATCGTCCCTTTAGCCTGAGGTTGTGCCCTCTGGTTCTAGTTTTTCCTACTAGTGGAAACATCCTCTCCAAGTCCACACTATCCAGGCCTCGCAGTATCCTGTAAGTTTTAATAAGATCCCCCCTCATCCTTCTAAACTCCAACGAGTACAGACCCAGAGTCCTCAACCGTTCCTCATACGACAAACTCTTCATTCCAGGGATCTAAGGACCATGTAATGACAATCATATAAAGGAAAGAAAGACTTGGATTTATACAGCACCTCTCGAGACCTCAGGATGTTCCAAAGTACAAATGGCAAGGAGATATAGGACCAGAATTTACTGTAAGCAGCGAGGGAAAGGTGCCATTCTAAGAATTGTGCATTTCTATATGTCTATGAACTTTTGTACTGGAATTGTTCTTGTTAAATCTCTGGGGTGTCTCCTCAACAACGATTCCACGGTCAGGTGTCAGGGGGCACAGATCTTTTATCCAGTCTACTCGCTCCACACTCCAAACATTGACTGCCCACTCCAGGCAGATCCCAAAAGCTCACCCCACACTCCAGGTCACTTGACCCATTCCTTTAAAGGGGCTATGCCCCAACATACATAACAGTTCTAACTTAGCAAACTGTACAGCGTGATAATCTCCGCAAGGCATCTGAGAGGGTATGAACAGGGTAAGCAACCGTGTTACTCCTTAACCAACCAGACTGAAGAGTTATGAATGAGTAGTGCAGAGTTTCAACCACCCAGTGAATTCAGTATCCAATGAAAAATAGAAAGTGAAAAAAAAGAAAGGTAGATTTGATTTAAAAAGAGAGAAAAAAGAGACAGAAACACAATCAAAGTATTTTTAAAAAATCTTCAATGACAATTATAGACAAAGAAACAAAACTTCACACTTCTCTCTTTTTGAAGTTGTTTCATGGGTTCCTTAATGTCTGGCTGAGAGGACAGAGACTCACTTTAATAATTCAGTGGCACAGCGGTTAGCACTGCTGCCTCACAGCACCAGGGACCTGGGTTCGATTCCAGCTGTGGGTCACTGTGTGGAGTTTGCATGTTCTCTCCGTGTTTGTGTGAGTTTCCTTCGGGTCCTGCGGTCTCTTCCCACACTCCAAAGATGTGTATATTAGGTGGATTGGCCATGCCAAATTGCCCCTTAGTGTCCAAAGATATGCAGGTTAGGGGGATTTGCATGGTGAATGCATGGAGTTACGGGGACAGGGCCTGGATGGGATGCTCTGTCAGAGATTTGGTGCAGGCTTGATGGGCCAAATGGCCTCTTTCTGCACTGTAGGGATTCTAATTCATCTGAAATACCACACCTCAGCCAATGATGGGCTCCTTCAGTATGACATGGGAATGTCCACCAATATTCACTCAGAGGGCGGTGGGCGAGTGGAATCGGCTGCCGTCAGTGGTGGTGGAGGCAAACTCAATAGGGTCTTTTAAGAGACTTTTAGATGAGTACATGGGACTTAATAGGATTGAGGGTTATAGGTAAGCCTATATATAAGCCTAGGTAGGTAGGGACATGACCAGCGCAACTTGTGGGCCGAAGGGCCTGTTTGTGCGGTATTTTTTCTATGTTCTTCTATGTTCTAATATCTGGTGCTCAACCCTGTGGAGCAGGCCTTGATCCGATGACCTTCTGAATAAGAGGGCGGGAATGCTGCCACAGTGCCACACCTGACACACACCTTTGGTGATAGTTTTCTGTTGTTTCTCTGACTACACCATAGACATACCTGGATCAGCAATGAACAGTTTGACCATGAGGAGTCATTTGGCGAACTCTAGGGCCGCCATTCTGCTGAAAAAATATCAACGTGCTGCTGCCGGCGGGAAGGATGGTACATTTCCAGCTAGCCCTGGCAATGTTGACCAGGTGGCATTCAACCACTCTGGTTAAAAAATATCCCCCCCCACATGAACCCTGCTGACAAGCCCGGCCTCACAGAGATTGGGCAGCCATTTTTAAAAGGCACCCTGATCTCAGAGTACATTGCCAGGCCCCCTTCCCCACCATGAACTTTGCTAACCCTCCCTGTCCCACAGAAAAGAGGAGCACCCCCAACCCTTCACCACAGAAAGACAACCACCCTCCCACCATGTAGGCATGAGGGTGGCCCAACCCCGTCCCGCCCTCCCAGTCAGAGGCCTCAAGCCCTTCCCCTTCAGGGCACCCCTTCAGGCCCTGTCCCTTCAAGGCCTGCCCCTTGGCAGTACCACCCTCACAGTGCCACCCTGGCAACACTGCCAGGAAGGCATGGATTAGAACCAGGGCACTGGGCAGCCATGTACCTTACTACCAGAGGGCTCCATAGGCCTCTGAGCCCTCCAGCATGGACATAACATCTGCCCAGAGGAATAAACAGTGGCCACTAGAAGGTCTTCATTGAGGGCCCCTTGGGGGATAATTTCTAAACTCTGACAGCTTTTTCTATGGCTTAAAACAACATCCAGTAAAGGCATGCTGTTCCAGCATAAGAGGTTGAAAAAGACCCACTATTGGAAAAAAAAGCAGTCAGACCGCACACCTGGCCTTTCTAGAAAGGTCTTCAGAACAAAGAGGAAAAAATTGTGTTTAGAATCAGGAGCTGCTAACACGAGTAGACATTTTGGATCAAAGAGAAAGCCTGTTTAAAAAATGCTGTTAGAAACCACGGAAGCTTAAAAGAGGAAGCACTTCAGATCTAATGGATAGTGAAAAGCAATAAAAACAAATAAATATACTGTCTACTGTGAAATAGCCTAGACCTGCAATTCAAGAGGCTTGTAAAAGATATTGGAGTGTGAAATTGAATGTAAATAATCCAGTTCAAGGTCTTTAGGATTCTCAGGATGGCCAGAAGCTTGAAAGACTGAAAGGGAATTGAACCTGAATGTGAAACAAGCACTTCAAAGATTTCCACCACATCAGAAGGAAGACTTTCACCTTCATCTGACAGATCTTTAAGCTTGACATCAAAGGGTCTCAAGACTACAGACGGAAGTCCTGCCAGATGAGCCTCAACCCTTGGAAAAGGCCCCTGCATTGAGCCCTTCCAGCCCAAACCCCCGACCCCCACATCCCCTGAAGGCCCCTCCTCGACACCCTGGGGGTGAGTGTTTGTAGGTTACTCACCCCCTCGGTGTCCATGATGCCTGGTCCCCATTCTTCAAGACGTGCACTAATTGGGTGCTGGTGTGACTTCCCACAAGGGGGTTTGGGGTGGGGGAACATCCCAGGAGGCTGCTGAATTGGGGTTCCAGTCCGATAATTGTATTCTAATGCATTTAAATGATTATTTGTCAGGTTTTCGCCTGCTCTGGGCAAGAACCTGATCGGGCCAGGCACAGTGGACCAGGAGACTCGCAATAGGGTTCAATACCCAGCGTGAATCCTATTTTGGCCGTCATGCCCAATTCAATGGGCCATCGGGAATCCCGGAATAGTGGCCCCTGTAGAATCACCCCCTCGGTTATGGCACCGAATTCCTGGAGTGACGGCATTTCAAGCCATTAGCTTTTAGCTTGTAATCACCATGGTGCAACACGGTGGCACAGTGGTTAGCACTGCTGCCTCACAGCGCCAGGGACCCGGGTTCAATTTTGGCCTTGGGTCACTGTCCATGTGGAGTTTGTACATTCTCCCCATGTCTGCATAGGGTTCCTCCGAGTGCTCCGGTTTCCTCCCACAGTGTAAAGATGTGCGGGTTAAGTTGATAGGCCATGCTAAATTAACCCTAGTGTCAGGGGGATTAGCAGGCTAAATATGAGGGGTTACGAGAATAGGGCCTGGCTGGGATTGTGGCCGGTGCAGACTCCATGGGCCGAATGGCCTCCTTCTGCACTGTAGATTCCATAAGACTCTTGTTATTATTTTTGTGAGATGTGAACCATTATCTGGTGAGAAAAGCATGTCAATTTGAGACCAAGGATCTACACATCTTTAAAGTGGGTATCTGACTCCAGCTACCAGTCAGATGAGTATGTGCAGCACAGGTTCCAGTTTGGCAGCATGCTGCTTACATTACCTGGCGCCTGTCTGAAAAGGATTTTAACTGTCCTGTTTCGGAGGCAGCTCTGCCAACCTCCAGATACATGAATGAGGAGAGCTTGATCCCAACAATCAGAAATATAAACATTTGAAGAGCAGGGAGAGGAGAATTTCTGCTTTATAAATTAGCATTAGGTAGGTTTAGGTTGGGTCCGAGCTCCAGGTTAACAAAGACCGATTAACATTGTGAGAAGCTGGAATCATTTTGGTAAATTTACTGTATAAATGCACCCACGGGCCCTTGCAACTTCCCTTTGGTGAATGGAAATGTTATTGGAGAACTAGTGGAGCTACTGGTTTAATTTACTGTTATTTTGATGACTTTAGTGGAATATTTGATTCCAGTTAAGTTCAACTCATCTTTTCGTAAAAATATTCTTTATTCATAAACTTTGTGAAAAAAATACATTTCCAATATTGAACATGACGGAAAGTGCAATAAAATTCAAATTTTTCTCCACACAACACGTTCCACTCTGAGATGCCTCAAGGCAATTGCAATGATTTGATATTTGCAATCTACATTCCATGTGAAACCCGAGGGCAAAAACATTTCAAATTGAATGTTACAGAAAGTGCAACCTTTCTTCATACAGAGTTTTCCCAATCTGAGGTGCCTCAAGACAATTCCAATACTCTCAATACTTACAATCTACATTCCATATCAGGCATACATAGAAACAAAGGGCAGGATTTTATGGCCTCACTCGTCCCAAAACCATAAAATCCCATTCGAGGTCAACGGACCTTTCCATTCGAGGTCAACGGAGACTCTCACCCGCTCCAATTCCCGTGGCGGGCAAAGTGGTAGAATTCTGGCCACAGAATCCCTACAGTGAAGAAAGAGGCCATTCGGCCCACCCAGGCCCTACCCTCTGCCCTATCCCCGCAACCCTGCCCATTTACCATGGCAATCCACCTAACCTACACATTTTAGGACACTAATGGGCAATTTATCACGGCCAATCCACCTAACCTGCACATCTTTGGCGTGGGGGAGGAAACCACCCCCAGAGGGAACCCATGCAGACACGGGGAGAATGTGCAAACTCCACACAGACAGTCACCCAAGGCTGGAATCCAACCCGGATCCCTGGATGTGTCAGGTAGCATTGCTAGCCATTGTGCCACCGTGCCAACATAAGGCCTGAGGGGCTCTACACAGCTTCCAGCCCCTTGGTGCACTAGGTTTGAAAGGCTTCTGGGCAGTGGTCTTTCCCCGTTCCACTTCAATGGCATCTGTGCCAAGCTTTAGGGCAGCCCAAAGTATGGGACCCTGGACTGTGCCAGTCTGCAACACTTGACCGAGGACAACTCTTTGCACTGGAAGATCAACGCAAGGAGCATCTTTCACCGAGTTGATGGCCCTCCAGCCACAATTGTGTTTATCTCAGTGCGCAACCCACAGTGTTCAGTGACGCACTTAAAATGCAGAGAGAAATTACCACGCCAGTTAGAAATTGATTTTAAAGAGCCTCGGCCAAAAAAAAGACTCAATAAAAACTGGTAAGATGATGCTGGGTAATACCCACCGGAATTCTACCACCCTGCTCACCACGGCAATCGGACCGGGCGAAAGGTGGACAATGAGAAGGTCTGTTGATCTTGGACGGGATTTTATGGCCTCGTTCGACCCACAAAATCCTGCCCTGACAATGTTTAATCGAATCTGATCGAAAGTTTAATTGCTAAAGTCGCATTCTCAGCATCTAAAGCAGGAATTCAAAAATCAGAACATTTAGAGGGCAAGCAGTAACACTTTCCAGCTTGAGTCATGTCTGCACAGAAATGCACAAAGACACTAGCTGACAGAACAGGACCAGGCAACCCTTAACAGTTAATGGAGTCTGCGAGCGAACACTCGGTACGGTATTACAACTAAAGACATGCAGATCATGAATGCTTGTACATCACCCTGTTTAGAAAAATACTTGGCATTTTTTTCACCAACTGATAATTGTCGAAGCTGTGTCCAAGAATGTTAGATACGTGATTGCATTTGGTTTTTGGTCTGTTTGTGGAATGTAACTGGCCAAACATTGTGAAGTAGCGAGAGCTTGTGCAAAGTTCTCCAAAAAAAATCATCCCCTCGATCGTGTTAAAATGCATAACAGAACAATTTTCTATATCTCTCTCAGTGACGTTTACAAATCCTGCAGTCCAAAGATGTGCTAGTTAGGTGGATTGGCCATGCTAAATTGCCCCTTAGCGTCAGGGGGATTCGGAGGTTAAATACATGGGGTTACGGGGATAGGGCCTGGGTGGGATTGTTGTCGATGCAGAAGGACTGAACAGTCTCCTCCTGTACTGTAGTCGATTCTATGATTCTATGCAGGGAGAGAGGGTTCAGTGGAATCAATGTGGCATTACATCAAAAGCAAGTTAGTGTGATGCTTTGAAGGGGCGAAGTGAGGGCGAGAATAAAGCATAGTTGAAGAGGTAAAACATAACACTAAAACGTGCTTTCACACAAGAAGAGGTGAAAACAGTAACGGATGCAAACTGGCCTGAAACTCGGCACAAGATAGCAAATGGTTACTTCTTCCAAGTGTCCCCAAAAAGGCCTCACCCCAAAAATAGAGAACTAAGACAAAGTTCAGGACATCAATGAGGTTGCTAATCGAGTCAAGCTAAAAGGTCAAAATGCAAATTTCCAGGGTTAAACTGTGCTTATCCCAGCGTCAAGCAGCCAATACTACTATAGATAGGCAGGTCTGGCCTCACTAAATTTCTTGATTTTTCTTGAGGAAGTCAAGCCAACCGCACAAAACCCTGTGACATTTATTTACTTATCCAAAAGGTGTTTGATAATATTCTACTTAAAAAAAACTATTTATTAAGTTCAAAGCTGTGGGGGTTTGGAACACATCTTATGTATGGGTATAAATTTGAAGATTACAAAGCAGCAGGTACTGACTGGGAGCGGGGGTGTAATATCAAGATGGGGGAAGAACTGAATGAAGTTCGCCAGGGCTAA
The DNA here is from genome assembly GCF_964213995.1 of Mustelus asterias. Lineage (NCBI taxonomy): Eukaryota > Metazoa > Chordata > Chondrichthyes > Carcharhiniformes > Triakidae > Mustelus > Mustelus asterias. Next base: position 16,213,124 of record NC_135824.1, on the reverse strand, counting down.
GCACTTAATGGACTAAACATCTCCGAACACTGCATAGGAAAGCGACTGACAGAACCAACAGACCACATAGCTGAAAGGGTGGAATGCAAGTCAGTATTTACTCTGAATACAAACTGTGGTCATCTTGCACAGTGTGCTTTGCCCAGACCGCAGCTTACTGACTATGTTCATGTTCTGGTCACTGTGATATGAAGGAGGTAGCCAAGTGCTGGTGGCTGTGCAGAATGATCCCTTGTGTCAGGTTCTGAGTTATGAGGAGAGTTTTGGACTTCTCTGCTTGGAAGCGAACCATCTGAAATGCGATCTGATTCAGGTATCTCACTCATGGAAAGGTAGGGGGTTGATTTCTGATTTCGCTGAGCCGAATCCAGAAAATAACGTGCGGTCCAAAACATCTGTTTCGCGCCCGGCGCCAAACAGTTTGCAATCGTCCCGGTCCCTATTTAATGGTGCAAACCACATCGCGCCCAGAATGGGTATGAGGCCAATTAGCATATTTAAAGGAGCATTTAAATATGCATAGCCCGTTCGACACCAGATTCCCGCAGTTCCTGGGACCTCACAGACTTCAGGCGCAGCACGAGAACCGCGATAACCACGACTGCTCTCCACAAGATGGGACTAGACATGATGGCCATTCAGGGGGCATCAGAACCATTGAATCCCATGGATAATTGGGCGTATTGCCAGGCAGTGCCCATTGGGCAGTGCCACCTGGCAGTGCCAACCAGGCACCCTGGCGGTGCCCATCAGGCACCCTGGTAGTGCCAGTTGGGCATTGCCAGTGTGCCGGGGCAGTGCCAAGGGGTAGGGCCTGAGTGGGGGTTATGACAGGGTGGCCATGAGGGGTGGACTATGATGGGGGCACAATTTGAGGGGTAATTCAATGGGTTGTTGTGCAGCGAGGGTCATGCAGGGCTGGATCATGAAGGGGGTCACGATGGGGGTCACACCGGGAGTCATGATGGGGAGCATGCCGGGGTCATGATGGGGGTCATGTCAGGGGTCACAATGGGGGTCATGTCGGAGGTCATGATGGGGGTCGTGTCAGGGGTCAGGTACGAGGACCCATCGAGAGGGCCAAAAAGTGACTGAGTGTGAAATGATTGTGGTCTGGAGCGTGCCTGATGGACCAATGCCATTTCTAACACCAGCACAGTAGTTAGCACTGCTGCCTCACAGCGCCAGGGACCTGGGTTCAATTCCGGCCTTGGATCACTGACTGTGTGGAGTTTGCATGTTCTCCCCATGTCTGCCTGGGTTCCCTCAGGTTGCTCTGGTTTCCTCCCACAATCCAAAGATGTGCAGGTTAGGTGGATTGGCCATGCTAAATTGCCCCTTAGTGTCCTAAAATGTGTAGGTTAGGGAGATTAGCAGGGTGAATGTGTGGAGTTGTGAGGATAGGATGCCAGTTGGTGCAGATGTGATGGGCCGAGTGGCCTCGTTCAGCACTGTCAGGATTTTATGTTACACCACCATTGTGCCGGTGACATCTTTGTCCATTTCTCCCATGCTCCCACCTATCCGTGACTTTCTATTCTGTTCCACCCCCTTCAACTTTATAATCTTCGCATTTCTATCCCTCTCCAGTTCTGAAGAAGTGTCATACAGATTTGACACATTAACTTAGACACGCTGAGTTCATCCAGCATCCAGAGTATTTTGCTTTTATTAAGATGGAAATAGAACTGCTTAGCGATAGAGTGAGGATTCCAATCTGATGGAAAAGATCCACCAATTCAATATAGGAAGAGCTAAAATCATTCAAAGGCCCCCACCCTTTAACAGCAGCTCTTGGTTGGAAGGATGGAATGGGTGCTGATCTCCGGGAGTTCCTCCAGCATTTTCTGTTTTTGTTTCAGATTCCAGCATCCGCAGTATTTTGCCTTTATCTCAGTCTTGGTGTCAGTTGTGTTTCACCATCCTCATATTAAGTTGATCTTTCTCTACACCCTAGCTATGGCGGTAACACTACATTCTGCACCCTCTCCTTTCCTTCTCTATGTATGGTATGCTTTGTCTGTATAGCGCAAGAAACAATACTTCTCACTGTATACTAATGCACGGTAGCACAATGGTTAGCACTGCTGCCTCACAGCACCAGACACCCGGGTTCAATTCTGGTCTCGGGTCACTGTCTGTGTGGAGTTTGCACATTCTCCCCGTGTCTGCGTGGGTTTCCTCCGGGTGCGCCGGTTTCCTCCCACAGTCCAAAGATCATAGAATCCCCTTAACCCCATGTATTTACCCTGCTAATCCCCTGACACTAAGGGGCAATTTAGCATGGTCAATCCACCTAACCAGCACATCTTTGGCCTGTGGGAAGAAACCGAAGCACCCGGAGGAAACCCATGCAGACATGGGGAGAACGTGCAAACTCCACACAGACAGTGATCCGAGGCCAGAATTGAACCCGGGTCGCGGACGCTGTGAGGCAGCAGTGCTAACCACTGTGCCATTGTGCTGCCATATGGGTTAGGTGGATTGGCCAGGCTAAATTGTCCCTTAGTGTCAGGGCGACTAGTAGGGTAAATAAATGGGGTTACGGGACTAGGGCCTGGGTGAGGTTGTGGTCGGTGTGGACGCGATGGGCAGCACGGTAGCACAGTGGTTAGCACTGCTGCTTCACAGTGCCAGAGACCTGGGTTTGATTCCTGGCTTGGGTCACTGTCTGTGTGGAGTTTGCACATTCTCCCCGTGTCTGCGTGAGTTTCCTCCGGGTGCTCCGGTTTCCTCCCACATTCTGAAAGATGTGTTGGTTAGGTGCATTGACCCGAACAGGTGCCGGACTGTGGTGACTAGGGGAATTTCACAGTAACTTATTTCACAATAACTTCATTGCAGTGTTAATGTAAGCCTTGTGACTAATAAATAAACGTTAAGAATGGCCTCCTAATGCACTATAGAGATTCTGTGATTCAATGTGACAATGATAAATCAAATCATTTCCCAGTGAGTGATGTGGGAAGGGTGATCATTGCTGGAGGAGGGGTTTTTGTATTTAAGGATAAGTCAGTAACAAATTGTTCAGAAGGACTGGGGTCTGGAGACTTGATGGAGAGAGACAGCCACCAGTTTGAATGTGTGAGGAGTGCCCGATCCTGCTCAATGAATGTTTAATGCATTGAAAGAAGGGAAGGGGAGGGGGAAGGGAAGGGGGGTAGGGGTAGGGGGGTTCCTCACTTTGATGTCGAAAGCCTCCGTTTAGACAGCAGCTGCTAAACTGATTCAAGCTCTCTTTGTTCCGCACACAGAAGCAAGCGGTCACTTCCTTACAAGGAATGTGGCCGCAGTTCAGAGCTTTGGAAAAACTTGAACCCACCTCCTGCCTAACCCCCGCGACGGCGAGCCGCCCCCTCCCCGCAGATCGACTGTGGGGGGCGTCACTCCAGAGGTCTCTGTCGCTGAGAGAGAAAGTGAGTGTTGTGTGTGCAGAGTAGAGAGTGTGCTGTGTGTACAGGGCAAAGTGTGTGTGGGTACAGGGTAAAGTGTGTGTGCAGGGTAAAGTGTGTGTGTGTAGGATAAAGTGTGTGCTGTGTGTACAGGGTAAAGTGTGTGTGTGTGTGTGTACAGGGTAAAGTGTGTGTGTGTAGGACAAAGTGTGTGCTGTGTGTACAGGGTAAAGTGTGTGTGTGTACAGGGTAAAGTGTGTGTGTGTAGGATAAAGTGTGTGCTGTGTGTACAGGGTAAAGTGTGTGTGTGTGTGTGTACAGGGTAAAGTGTGTGTGTGTAGGATAAAGTGTGTGCTGTGTGTACAGGGTAAAGTGTGTGTGTGTACAGGGTAAAGTGTGTGTGTGTACAGGGTAAAGTGTGTGTGTGTAGGATAAAGTGTGTGCTGTGTGTACAGGGTAAAGTGTGTGTGTGTGTGTGTACAGGGTAAAGTGTGTGTGTGTAGGATAAAGTGTGTGCTGTGTGTACAGGGTAAAGTGTGTGTGTGTACAGGGTAAAGTGTGTGTGTGTAGGATAAAGTGTGTGCTGTGTGTACAGGGTAAAGTGTGTGTGTGTGTGTGTACAGGGTAAAGTTTGTGTTGTGTGTACAGGGTAGAGTGTGTGTGTGTGCAGGGTAAAGTGTGTGTTGTGTGTGTACAGGGTAGAGTGTGTGTGTGTGCAGGGTAAAGTGTGTGTTGTGTGTACAGGGTAAAGTTTGTGCTGTGTGTACAGGGTAAAGTTTGTGTTGTGTGTGTACAGGGTAGAGTGTAGACAGGGTCAGTGGGTGGGGGGAATTCCTCCCCCTTTCCAGATCCAGCCTGCAATGCTTTAGAAGTGGCGGAGAATGTCCTCGATGTTTGGCAAGGTGCGGGCCGGGGGTGTCGCCGCTCTGTCCGCCTCCTTGGAAAGGGAGCGAACCCCCCAAGCGGCGGGAGCAGCGGGCACCCCGGAATGTAACATCGGAATCCTCGGCTGGCCAGGCTCTGGGAAATCCGGTAAGTGTCTCTCTCTCTCCCTCCCTCTCCAGCCCAGAACTGGGGGGGAAGGGGTCAGCAACTTACCCCCACCCCCGAGAATTGCTACATTGTACCCCCCCCTAAAAAAAATCCCCACTGCCAGGTGGGTAAGGTTAAAATCTCACTGATACCAGAGTCAATCACTGCGGATACTGCAATCTGAAACTGACAGAGAGAATGTTGCAAAATCTCTTAAACCCACTCATCCAAACTTTCCTCTGTTCCCTCTTCGCAAGATGCTGACAAGGTCAAGATCTCACTTGGTCGCTATTTAGCGAATTCCCCCAGCAATTGCGAGAAGGTCGTTCGTTAGCTAAGTTGCAGATTGAAGAATTTGACCCCCAGCAATCCCAGTTGAAATGTACAGCCAGGAAGTCAGCGTTGTTACAATTACCATCGGTCTGATAAACTTTATATTTGAAACTTTCGAATGAGACTAAACACCAATGTTTTATTTCTTCAGCCCTGACTGTGAAATTTCTCACTAAAAGATTCATAAGCGAGTATGATCCTTATCTGGGTAAGTGCTATAGATTTTTTTTCTCCCCTCGAATGTCACACTTTCCAATCTGTTCCCAGTTAACCTCAAATAAATCCCCAGCTCTGGGACTCAGTCCCGCTGGAACCGACTTCCTCCTTATGAGGAGAGATTAAACAGATTGGGTCTGTACTCGTTGGAGTTTAGAAGGATGAGGGGTGATCTTATAGAGACATATAAGATAATGAAGGGGCTGGATGGGGTAGAGGTGGAGAGATTCTTTCCACTTAGAAGGGAAACCAGAACTAGAGGGCACAGCCTCAAAATAAGGGGGGGCCGGTTCAGAACAGAGTTGAGGGGGAACTTCTTCTCTCAGAGGGTAGTGAATCTCTGGAATTCTCTGCCCATTGAAGTGGTGGAGGCTTCCTCGTTGAATTTGTTTAAATCACGGGTAGATAGTTTTCTGATCGATAAGGGAATTAGGGGTTATGGGGAGCAGGCGGGTAAGTGGAACTGATTCGCTTCAGATCAGCCATGATCTTGTTGAATGGCGGGGCAGGCTCGAAGGGCCAGATGGCCTACTCCTGCTCCTATTTCTTATGTTCTTATGTTCTCCTGTTCCTGTCCTGTCCACTCTCTGCTTTGCCCGTGGTTCCTGGATCAGTTTGAGGTAGCCTGGACCCCACTTCACCAGTGAGGGTCAGTTCATAGACTCCTTACAGTGCCGAAGGAGGCCATTCAGCCCATCAATTCTGTAGTAATTCTCTAACAGAGCATCTTACCCAAGCTCTATCCCCATAACCCCATATATTTACCCCATTAATCCCACTAACTGACACATCTTGGGACACTAAAGGCAATTTAGTATGGCCGATCCACCTAACCTGCACATCTTTGGACTGTGGGAGGAAATCAGAGCACCCGGAGGAAACCCACGCAGACATGGGGAGGACATGCAAACTCCAAACAGACAATCACCCAAGGCCGGAATTGAACCCGGGTCCCTGGCGCTGTGAGGCAGCAGTGCTAACCACTGTGCCACCGTTCAGCAACTGTTCTGTACCCTGGAATCCAAGCAAAATATTGCATCCAGTGATTCCAAGCATTCACTGTCTGTTTTGTGTTACTTCCTCATCAAAACTGGATGGATGTGGTTATAAACCCCTTTGAGACAATCTGCACCAATGATAATGTGCAGGCGGCACGGTGGCACAGTGGTTGGCATTGGTGCCTCATAGCACCAGGGATCGGGTTTGATTCCTGGCTTGTGCGGAATCTGCACGTTCTCCCCGTGTCTGCATGGGTTTCCTCCGGGTGCTCCGGTTTCCTCCCACAGTCCAAAAGACGTGCTGGTTAGGTGCTACATTCTCCCTCAATGTATCCAAACAGGCGCCGGAATGTGTCGACCAGGGGATTTTCACAGTAACTTCATTGCGGTGTTAATGTAAGCCTACTTGTGACGCTAATAAATAAACTTAAAACAGTTTTTGTCTGACTGCACTGTTCCTTTGGGGGTGGGGGGGGGGGGCGGTTGGGGGCTAGTGATAGTGTTGGTTGGCACAGGAGATATGGAATAGGGCACGGAGATGGGATAGGATGGGCAGGATGGAATTGAGATGGCACAGGAAGAAGGGGTGGAGTGGGGGATGGGACAGGGATGATATGAGAGGGGTGAAGGCAATAGGGTGACTGTAGCAACAAAGATACTAAATTCATTATAAATATTTTACTGGTCTCTGCCAGTTTATTTCTTTAAGATCCTGAGGGGCAGTGACAGGGAGGCTGTGGGGAGGATGTTTCCCCTTGTCGGAGAATCTGGAACTACGGGTGACTGTTTAAAAATATGAGATCGCCCATTTTAGATGGAACTGAGGAGAAATATTTTCTCTCAGCGGGTTGTGAGTTTCTGGAACTCTCTAAAAGCAGTGGAAGCAGAGTCTTTGAATATTTTTAAGGCAGAGTTCGATAGATTCTTGATTAACAAGGGGGTGAAAGGTTATTGGGGGTCGGCAGGAATGTGGGGTTGAGGTTACAATCAGATCAGCCATGGTCTTATTGAATGGCGGAGCAGGCTGGAGGGGCCGAGTGGCCTACTCCTGCCTCTCATTCACATGTTATTATTTATAAAAAAAATCATCAAAAGAACAAAGAACAATACAGCACAGGAACAGGCCCTTCAGCCCTTCAAGCTACACCAACCATGCTATCCCTCTCAACTAAAACCCCCTACCCTTCCGGAACCATATCCCTCTACTCCCATCCTATTCATGTATTTGTCAAGACGCCTCTTAAAAGTCATTATCGTATCTGCTTCCGTACCTCCCCCCGGCAGCAAGTTCACCCACCACCTGTGTTAAAAACACCCACTCTCTGTGTAAAAAAACTTGCCTCGTATATCTCCATTAAACCTTGAGGAGCAGAATTAGGCCATTTGGCCCGTCGAGTCTGCTCCACCATTCAATCATAGCTGATCACTTTCTCAATCCCATTCTCTCACTTTTTCCCCACAATCTTTGATCCCCTTTCAAATCGAGAACCTATCTACCTCTTTCTTAAATGCACTCAATGACCCGGCCTCCACAGCCTTCTGTGGCAATGAATTCCATAGATTCACCACCCTCTGGGTGAAGAAATTCCTCCTCATCTCAGTTCTAAAGAGTCGTCCCTTCAATGTGAGGCTGTGCCCTCGGATCCTAGTCTCTCCCACTAGTGGAAACACCTTCCCCACATCCACCCTATCTAGGCCGTTCAGTATTCTGTAAGTTTCAATGAGATCTCCCCTCATCCTTCTATACTCCATTGAGTTTATTAATCGCCTGATTCACCAGAATAGGTGGTGAGAATGTGGAATTCGCTGCCACGTGGATTGGTTGAAGCAGAGAGTACTAACACGTTTAAGATGAGTGAGGAGGGGAGGAGGAGTAGGGGGTACAGTGAGAAGAGGTAACTATAATGGGAAGAGTTGGTGTGGACTCTAAACAACCAGAACTGATTAGTTGGGCCAACTATATGTGTGCTGTCGATTCTATTTAGGTATTCTGACAAATTTCAAGTGGTAATTGTCATGGACACTATTACAAATCAGGGATTCTACAACCCAAACACCTTAGTGCAGATTTTTTAATGAACGAATATACCACAGCTAATCTGGTTATAGTAGATAATCTATTGATAGTTTTATAGACTACATATTTTGCAATAGTTTATAGTTGAACAAAGAACAGTACAGCACAGTAACAGGCCCTTTGGCCCACCAAGCCTGTGCTGACTATGATGCCTTTCTGAACTAAAGACCTTTTGCCTCTCTAAGGGGTCCGTATCCCTCTATTCCCTGCCTATTCATGTATCTGTCAAAATGCCTCTTAAACGTTGCTATTGTATCTGCCTCTACTATGTCTTCTGGTACCGCATTCCAGGCACTTACCACCCTCTGTGTAAAAAGTTGCTTCTCACATCTCCTTTAAACTTTCCCCCTTTTACCTTAAATCTATGTTCCCCTAGTAATTGCCATTTCTACCCTGGGAAAAAGACTCTGACTCTCCATTCTATCCATGCCTCTCATACTTTTGTAAATTTCTATCAGGTCGCCTCTCAGCCTCCAACATTCAAGTGAAAACAAACCAAGTTTGTCCAATCTCCCCTCATAGCTAATACCCTCCAAACCAGGCAACATTCTGGTAAACCTTTTCTGTACCCTCTCCAAGGCCTCCACATCCTTCTGATAGTGTGGGGACAAGAGCAGTACGCAATATTCCAAACGTGGCCTAACTAAAGTTCTACACAGCTGCAACACAACTTGCCAATTTTTATACTCTATGCCCTGGCTGATGAAGGCAAGCATGCTCTATGCCTTCTTGACCACCATATCCACTTGTGTTGCGACTTTCAGGGACTGTGGACCTGTAGGCATATCTCTGCCAATAAGTTACTGAAACTCTATACCAGGGGTAGTTGGTAATGCCCACACACTTTTTGAGGCTTTTATTAATGCATTATTAGTCTATCTAATTTTGCCACTCTTATCCATTAGTACAAAGTTATAGTATTTATTTATTAGTGTCACAAGTAAGGCTTACATTAACACTGCAATGAAGTTACTGTGAAATTCCCCTAGTCGCCACACTCCAGCACTTGTTCGGGTAAATGCACCCTAACCAGCACGTGTTTCAGACTGTGGGAGGAAACCGGAGCACCCGGAGGAAACCCACGCAGACACGGGGAGAACGTGCAAACTCCACAGACCGTGACCCGAGCCGGGAATCGAACCCGGGTCCCTGGAGCTGTCAAGCAGCAGTGCTAACCACTGTGCTACCGTGCGGCCCATATGTGAATGAGTATTGCATGTTTATTTTATTTTAGAGAGTATGAAAAGAGTTTGTCAGCGATGGGGGTAATGGAGGAAATCCTGTGTTTACCAAAAGCTCTATAATTTCTCAACGTTATTACCAAGATAAACTGTTACTTTGTCAATGTTCCTCAACACAAACTTTTAGCAATCTTGATCCAAATGAAGACCAGCTGGATATATATTATATGCCATTCGCATATTTGCTCTTTTGTTTTCAAAGTTCCCGTTGTGTTTTGATTGCTATTGGTGATCCAGGGACTGTTCATTGTTGACAATATTATTATTTTTCCAGAGGATACCTACACCACTGAAGAAATTGTGGATCACCAGCCAGTCCTCTTAAAAATAATGGATACAGCTGACCAGGTAATGAAGGCTTTAGCAGTGAATCATAGAATCCCTACAGTACAAAAGGAGGCCATTTGGCCCATCGAACCTTCACCAACAACAATTCCACGCAGCCCCTATCCCGTAACCCCACATATTTACCCTGCTAATCCCCCTGACAGTAAGGGACAATTGAACATAGCCAATCAACCTAATCCGCACATCTTTGGAGTGTGGGAGGAAACCGGAGCACCCAGCGGAAACCCACGCAGACATGGGAGAACCTGCAAATGCCACACAGACAGTCACCTGAGGCCGGAATTGAACCAGGGTCTCTAGTGCTGTGAGGCAGTAGTGCTAACCACTGTGCCACCGTGGAGGGAGTGAAAATGCAGAATATGCAGGATATGATAGCTGCAATATCAAAGCACCCAGACATTTAATTAGTCAACATTTTACACTGATTCAAATAACCTTTCATTTCTAGGCATCTACAGGGTTAATAAAAAATTGTGCTTGAGTAGACAGTTAATGAGTGAACCATTGGAATTTTTAAATACTGAGTTTTTGCTGGGCTATTTAATATAAAACTTGGTCACTTGGTTACAAGGCTGCACATACGCCCTTTCCCGTATACATTACGGGAAATACATTACTCGAGACATGTCGAAGATCAATGTTAATAGAGTTTTAAAATAGCAAGGTGACAATTTTCCAGGAGTCATGTGCTCAATGCCAGTAAAAGGACGAGGGAACTTTTTTCCCCTCTACTTGATAAGATTTTCTAATTGGAGGTCGGTCACCAGTGGTGTGCCCCAGGGATCTGTTCTGGGACCCTTGCTGTTTGTCATTTTCATAAATGACCTGGATGAGGAAGTGGAGGGATGGGTTGGTAAGTTTGCCGATGACACGAAGGTTGGTGGGGTTGTGGATAGTCTGGAGGGATGTCAGAAGTTACAGAGGGACATAGATAGGATGCAAGACTGGGCGGAGAAGTGGCAGATGGACTTCAACCCAGATAAATGCGTAGTGGTCCATTTTGGTAGGTCAAATGGGATGAAGGAGTACAATATTAAGGGAAAGACTCTTAGTACTGTAGAGGATCAGAAGGACCTTGGGGTCTGAGTCCATAGGACTCTAAAATCGGCCCCACAGGTGGAGGAGGTGGTTAGGAAGGCGTATGGTGTGCTGGCCTTTATCAATCGAGGGATTGAGTTTAGGAGTCCGGGGATAATGATGCAGCTATATAAGACCCTCGTCAGACCTCACTTGGGGTACTGTGCTCAGTTCTGGTCGCCTCATTACAGGAAGGATGTGGAAATGATTGAAAGGGTGCAGAAGAGATTTACAAGGATGTTGCCTGGATTGAGTGGCATGCCTTATGAGGATAGGCTGAGGGAGCTCGGTCTTTTCTCCTTGGGGAGACGTAGGATGAGAGGAGACCCAGTAGAGGTGTATAAGATGTTGAGAGGCATAGATCGGGTGGACTCTCAGAGGCTTTTTCCCAGGGTGGAAATGGCTGCTACGAGGTTTAAGGTGCTGGGGGGTAGATACAGGGGAAATGTTAGGGGAAAGTTTTTCACACAGAGGGTGGTGGGCGAGTGGAATCGGCTGCCGTCAGTGGTGGTGGAGGCAAACTCAATAGGGTCTTTTAAGAGACTCCTGGATGAGTACATGGGACTTAATAGGATGGAGGGTTATAGGTAGGCCTAGAAGGTAGGGATATGTTCGGCACAACTTGTGGGGCCGAAGGGCCTGTTTGTGCTTTAGTTTTTCTATGTTTCTCTGTTTCTAAGATAGATGTAGTGTTGCATTTTGTAGACATTCTTCGTTAGCTATTGTACGTTGGACAAGCTCCAGTTACCGTTACTTTTTCAAAACAAATAAACAATAAGCTCTTGTCAATTAAGATACTGTTTAAAAAGATAGTAATAGATCAACATGGAACAGATATTTGTGCATTTTAATTAAAGGGTTTCATTATAATCTGCAATTATTGGTAATCTTGTAGATATTATACCAATGTCTTTTACACCACACATTTAATTCAGTTGAACCATAGGATCCCTGCAGTGCAGAAAGACACCGTTCGGCCCATCGAGTCTGCATCAACCACAATCCCACCCAGCCCCTATTCCCTAAACCCCACATATTTACCCTGCTAGTCCCCCTGACTATTTAGCATACCCAATCAACCTGACCCATACATCTTTCGGACTGTGGGAGGAAACTGGAGCACCCGCAGGAAACCCATGCAAACACAGGGAGAACGTGCAAACTCCACACAGACAGTGACCCAAGCCAGGATCAAACCCAGGTCCCTGGTGCTGTGAGGCAGCAGTGCTAACCACTGCGCCACCCCTGATAAATTAACTTTTAATTAAACTGATAAATTGTAGATTAACTGATAAATTATTGCGGGATGTTAATAACACTGATGAGACTAAAGGAAAGCATTCATGTTAATCTGGGGACTCAATGTTGAGTTCAGTAGCTTTAGATTATGACCTTTCTCCTCTATTTTAACTCTCCTTTTTAAAATATTCCATAAATGTTTAGCCTCAATGTAAACCAACCCCGCTCCCCCTTCCACACCAGGCCGTCTATCTGCAGATCATAAAGTTCCTGCATTCTGTTGCAACTTCTCACAGCTACACTTTAAAATCTAACACTTTCTCCCCCACTTCAGTTCGGACGGAGAGCCAAAAGGACTCATAGAAACATAGAAACTAGAAGCAGGAGTAGACCATTTGGCCCTTCGAACCTATTCCGCCACTCATTTTGATCATTGAATTCAATATCCTGATCCCCCCCATTTCCCTTGAATCTTTTAGCCCCAAGAGCTACATCTAATTTCTTCTTGGAATCAGACCATGTTTTGGCCTCAACTACTTTCTGTGGGAGTGAATTCCACACATTCACCACCCTCTGGGTGAAGAACATTCTCCTCACCTCAGTTCTAAAAGGTTTACCCCCTCATCCTCAAACTATGACCCCTCGTTCTGGACTCCCCCCACCATTGGGAACATTCTTCCTGAATCTACCCTGTCTAACCCTGTTAGAATTTTATAAGTTTCTATGAGATCCCCTCTCACTCTTCTAAACTCCAGTGAATATAATCCTAATCAATTTAGTCTCTCCTCATATGACAGACCTGCCATCCCAGGAACCAGCCTGGTAAACCTTCACTGCACTCCCTCTATAGCAAGGACATCCTTCCTCAGATAAGCTTATCAAAACTGCACACAATACTCCAGGTGTGGTCTCGCCAACACCCTATACAATTGCAGCAAAACATCCCTATCCCTATCCTCAAATCATCTCACTATGAAGGTCAACATACCATTTGCATTCTTTACTGCCTGCTGTACCTGCACCCTTACTTTCAACCACTGATGCACGAGGACACCAAAGTCTCACTACCCTCTCTCAATTTACACCCATTCAAGTAATAATCTGTCTTCCTATTATTGCTACCAAAGTGGATAACCTCACATTTATCCACATTATACTGCATCTGCCATGCAGATGTCCACACACTCAGCCTGTCCAAATCACGCTGAAGCATCTCTGCATCCTCCTCACAGCTCATCCTCCCACCCAACTTTGCATCATCTTCAAATTTGGAGACAATACATTCAGTTTCCTCTTCCAAATCATTAATATATAATGTGAACAGTTGGTGTCCTGGCACAGATCCCTGCGGAACCCCACTTGTCACTGACTGCCAACTCTTTGCTTCCTAACTGCTAACCAGCTTTCTACCCATCTCAAGACATTACCTGCAATTCCATGTGCTTTAACTTTACATAGTGATCTGTTACGTTAGACCTTGTCGAAAGCCTTCTGAAAGTCTAAATAAACCATGTTCACTGGTTCTCCTCGGTCAATCCTATTAGTAACATCCTCAAATAATTCCAATCGATTTGTCAAGCATTATTTCTCTTTTGTAAATCTATGCTGACTTTGTCTGATTATACCACTGCCTTCCAAATGCTGAGTTATGAAATCCTTGATAATAGACTCTAGCAACTTCCCCAGTACCGACGTGAGGCTCACTGGTCTATAGTTCCCTGTTTTCTCTCTATCTCCCTTTTTGAATAGTTGCAATGATAATTCTGCTTTCCCTCCTTACGGATGCTGTCAGACCTGCTGAGTTTTTCTGGTATCTTCTCTCTATCCTTGTTTCACATTCCAGCACCCGCAGTATTTTACTTTATATTAATTTTAACTTTCCTTGAGTTGCTTATTGAATCTGCAATATGCTCCATGCGTTATGGTTTCCTGCTTTGTTGTCTTACCCCTTTTTCGCCATCATATTATTACCCTGTTGTAGAAAACGTTTTACATTTTAAAATGAAACTCACAAGCCTCATGATGGGGAGAAAAACACCTTTAAAAATTCGTCACCAGCAATTCAGTCTTAATAGCGAATTCCCAGTGAATGAACGTAAATTAAAATCGATGTAGAAAGTCTACAATACTGAAGGAAGCCGTTTGGCCCATCGAGCCTGCACCGACAACAATTCCATCCAGGCCCTATACCCGTAACCCCATGTATTTACACTGCTAATCCCCCACTAAGGGGCAATTTAGCACGGCCAATCAACCTAACCTGCACATCTTTGGACAATGGGAGGACACGAGGGGTCATAGGTTCAAGGTGAGGGAGGGGAGGTTCACGAGGGGTCATAGGTTCAAGGTGAGGGGGGGGGGAGGTTTAACACGGATATCAGAAGGACGTATTTTACTCAGAGGGTGGTGGGGGCCTGGAATGCGCTGCCGGGCAAGGTGGTGGAGGCGGACACACTGGGAACATTTAAGACTTATCTAGATAGCCACATAAATGGAGTGGGAATGGAGGGATACAAAAGAATGGTCTAGTTTGGACTAGGGAGTGGCCGGCTTGGAGGGCCGAAGGGCCTGTTCCTGTGCTGTATTGTTCTTTGTTCTTTATTCATTCAAACTGGAGCACCTGGAGGAAACCCACACAGACACAGGGAGAATGTGTAAACTCCACACAGACAGTGACCCAAGGCCAGAATTGAATCCAGGTCCCCAGTGCTTTGAGGCAGCAGTGCTAATCACTGTGCCACCGTGCCGTCCATAATTAACTCTGGACACTTTTGTTTCTAAATCACAGGACATTGTGCGTGCAATCAGTCATGTTTTCTAGACCTTTAACTCCAGTAAAATGGTCATTCTTTCAAACACGGTTTTGTCAAAAATAACAAACAAGAGAAATCTCTGCAAATGTTATTATGCTTTGCAATCAGTGACGTTCTTACACCTGCATTGTTGCTGACCAGGAGAATGTTCGTATCTTTTAATAAAGTAAAATAGTTTGTGTTGGAATAATACAAGTTACAATATCCACTAGCGGTGGAACACCAAACTGAACCCGAGAGAAAAAGTGAGAAGTACAAATGGGGACAAAAGACTATTTTACCAAATAAATTCTAAGTCCAGGACAGGCGGGAACATGGGAGCATTTCTCATCCATTTTTTGGGAGAGTTCAGGGAGAATTTAGCACAGCCAACTCACCCAACCAGCATGTATTTCATACTGTGGGAGGAAACCGGAGCACCTGGAGGAAACACACGCAGACATGGGGAAAACGTGCAGGCTCCACACAGACAGTGACCCAAGCCGGGAATCAAACCCAGGTCCCTGACGCTGTGAGGCAACAGTGCTAACCACTGTGCTGCCCAGTGCCACTGTGCCGCACTGCATTGCACTATTCTGAGGTACCCCATAGTCGATGATCAACTACCCAAATAGATGCACAGAACAAGTGAGCTATCAGAGATTTGCTGCAGCCATAGTTGGCTGCCATATTGTATAGTGCTGTCTGCCTGAATATGTATAATATGTATTATATCGGTACTCATGATTATGTTTTGTGAAGGTGTATGTATGTGTGTGAGTGTGTATGTCTGATGTGTGTATGTATGTGTGTGTGTCTGAGTATGTGGTGTGTGTGTGTCTGAGTGTGTATGTCTGATGTGTGTATGTGTGTGTATGTATGTGTGTGAGTGTGTATGTCTAATGTGTGTGTGTGTGTGTGTGAGTGTGTGGTGTGTGTGTGTGCGTGTTTGCTATTACAAGTATTTTTCAGATATCTCTCTAATTTGGTAATGTACCTGCTAATGACGTCTTAACACTGAACAATAATTTGTATTTTAAAAACTAGGACAAACCAGTGAACTCTGAACGTTACCTGAACTGGGCAAATGCATTTATTGTTGTCTACAGCATAGATAATAGGAAGAGCTTTGAAGGGTGCTTACATTATCTAAATGCAATTTCTACTCACGCCAAAGGACAGCCACATGACTATCCAATTATTTTGTTGGGGAACAAATTGGACATGGAGAGATACAGGTA
Organism: Mustelus asterias; assembly: GCF_964213995.1. Lineage (NCBI taxonomy): Eukaryota > Metazoa > Chordata > Chondrichthyes > Carcharhiniformes > Triakidae > Mustelus > Mustelus asterias. Next base: position 16,197,138 of record NC_135824.1, on the reverse strand, counting down.
AGAGATATTACACCAAACAAAAGTGAATTTGAAGGGCTTGTTGATTCAGTTGCCACTCAGTCTGTACATTAAAGTCCCGCGCTTTTGAGATTTGTGCTCATAAATCTCCCCATATTGAAAGGGATATAGGAACAGGAGCAACCGGTTCAGCCTCTCGATCGAGTCTGTACCGCTGCTTAATTAGATCATGTAATTAGTTCAATCCACCCACCCATGAATGTAGCCCAATCCATCACGCAAACCAGCCTCCCGTCCATTGACTCTGCCTACACCTCCCGCTGCCCTGGCAAAGCAGCCAGCATGATTAAGGACCCTACACACCCTGGACATTCTCCCTTCCACCTTCTTCCGTCGGGAAAAAGATACAAACGTCTGAGGTCACGTACCGACCGACTCAAGGACAGCTTCTTCCCTGCTGCCGTCAGACTTTTGAATGGACCGATCTCATCTTAAGTTGATCTTTCTCTACGCCTTAGCTATGACTGTAACACTACATTCTGCACCCTCTCCTTTCCTTCTCCCCTCGGTACTCTATGAACGGTATGCTTTGTCTGTATAGCGCGCAATAAAAAATACTTTTCACTGTATCCCAATACATGTGACAATAATATCTCAAATCAAATCAAAAACCTTGCTTTCATCTCCCCAGCCTTTGGTAACCAGCTATCTATTGTACAGGCAGCTCAACTCTGCCCCTACAGGGAGAAGTGTAGCCTACCTTCCTATATTGGAACAACTATGAATAGAATAGAATAAAATAGAATAGAAATCAATCGTCTGGGACGTTGCCGATATCCTCACATTTTATAGAGTATCGCTTATGAATATGCTTTTTAAAATAGCTCTGATGGAGATTCACTCTTTAAAGGGATTTGAATTGGGGGGTCGTAAGGATATTCCTTATTTATGTTACAAACTTGGACAGCGTAAAATATATATTTGAATTGGAAATACCTATTGGGCAGAATTTTCTCAGTGTTTTGGCTAAGGGTAGGTTATTGGCCGGTGGCAGAATCTCATGGTCCCGCCATCGTCAATGAGGTTTCCCCTTCAACGTACCCCTCCCACCGGGAACCTGTGGTGAGATGCACTGTCGGGGGGACTGGAAGATCCCGCCAGCGTGAATGGCTGGAATGTCTCAGCCAAAGTATCAAGTTGAGTGGGAAAAGCGGGATGTAGCTCCAGTGCCTGCTTTTCCCACCATATCTTTTGGACACTTTCATAACAGCAAATCAGGAGGTGGGTTTCCAATGTCACGCTGGCAGTGGGTCCGCCCAGCCAGCAACCTCAGCTGTAACAGATTGGGGTGTCCTTTTTAAAGGGCGTCCCACAGAATAGAATCAGAAAACTTAGAATCCCTACAGTACAGAAGGAGGGAGGCCACTCAGCCCATCGAGTCTGTACTGACTCTCTGAAGGAGCACCATCCCCAGGCCCCCCCCCCCACCAATCACCTTATTCCTATAACTTCCACCATGTCTAGTCCACCTAACCTCCACACCCTTGGACACTGAGGGGCAATTTAGCATGGCCAATTTCAGAAAGATTGAAAAGAGAGGGAACCTGACCCACCTCCCCCCCCCCCCCCCCCCCCCCCCCGGACCTCCCCCCTTCCCCAGGCATGAACCCCTACCCTGGCACCTCTCCCATGCACTAACCCCCCCCCGCCCCACAGCCATGATGCTGCCCGGGCATGACTCTCTCCACTCCCTGCCACCTCACTCCCTGGGGGACTGTACTTACTTACTTGAGGAGCCTCAGCGGGTTTTGTTCCCAGTTCTTAAAATCCTGTTATAAACTCTGCTGACCTGATGTCCTACTGCTGGGGTGAAGGGAGGGGTGGGGGGATGTTACTGCGTGGAGTATAGCACATAGTACAGTGTTGGAGTACAGCATGGAGTCCTGCTAATTATATAACAATATATTCAAATGGGGATCTCATCATTGCATGGCTGGAACCCACAGGCCGGGTGGGGGTGGAGGGGGGGGGATCGAGTGGGGAAATCCCGCTGGTGTAAAGGTCAGTTTTGGGACTTCCCCACGATTCTTTGCCCCCTCCACCATTCCCCCCTTGGAAAATGGGGATGGGAAATCCCCCCTCTCATTATCTGATATAAGCCGCTGGTTATGTCTATTCTGCAGATGACAGAAAGAAAATTTGTCCTGTGTTTTCACCTTCTGGAGCATGTATTGTTTGAAATCATTAAAGAATGGCAGAGTACTTGAAAGTAATATAGAATGTAAATTTATACCAAATGATCTACATTCCAAAGATCCATAGTTCAGGCGACTTTAACATCTGAACGCATTTTATACATGTGTGTTTATTAACTATGCATATTAAGGTATTTGGAAAATACAAACCGTTTTCTGTTTTCAGACAGGTAAGCAAGTCTGATGGACTGTCGCTGGCATCCAAATATAACTGTACATTTTACGAAGTGTCTGCCAGTCTGGACTTTGAGTCGGTGCAGCACGTGTTCCACGAATTGATCCGGGAGGTGAGAAGAGAGACCGAGTGTCACCTTCCTGTCAGACCTCTCTTCATTTCCGAGGACAAGCCTGTGCTGGGGATTGCACACCCACCTGCCTTTGCCCACGCCGTCAAGCACCACCCGCCTATATTTGGAACGCAACGCCTGTCCACTGCCACCTACAAGGAAATTCCCACCATCACGTCGGCTAAACTGGTGACTGTGAAGTCGGCAAGGGCGCAAAGCAAGCGGAGAACGCCCACGCTGACCTTACTTAAAGGATTTAAAATATTTTAAAAGACTAATCTCTGCTCTGAATGCCAAAGCTCCGTGTAACTTTCTTTTATCTGGCTCGCGACTATGGAACCAAAACTATCACAAAACTTTATAATTATCAATCCAACTAACTGAACACCAAGGAATTGATCTGGTATTAGCACGATCTTTGGTAAGACTCTGTGGGACTGGGTCTGTGGACTACTAGGTGTAGCAGGTGATGGTGACCTGTGACTGTCTACTTTTGTCAATTGCCAGCTGAAGCCTCTTTTAGGGTAGAAATGTTGGTGAGAAGAGCATTTGTTGCAGTGTCTGCAGCAGGAATGAAACCCGGGGGGAAGGAAATGTATCTGCCCCTGTAACCTGAAGGCTGTCATCGCATGTCCCTCAGTATGTTTAAGATGAGAAAATGGAGTCAAACATTGTTTTACAGCACACTTCAATGGTTGGAAAGAACCTAGAACAAGTTTTGCAAAGAACCAAGGAAACACCAGCATTGGAAAGAGGGTTTACGTTACAATTTTCTGTTTTAAGAAGTGTTCACTAGGTTACATTAGGTTTTGCATATTTGATAATGAAAAGGAATGCACAGAGACTCAATAAACTTACACATGGAATGCTTTCTGTAATCTTTTATCTGTCTGATAATGCAATTTTTTTTTGCAAATGATGTATCGTAGAATTCCTCCAGTGCAGAAGTAGGTCATTCGGCCCAACAGGGCGGCACGGTAGCCCAGTGGTTAGCACTGCTGCTTCACAGCTCCAGGGACCTGGGTTCGATTCCCGGCTCGGGTCACTGTCTGTGTGGAGTTTGCACATTCTCCTCGTGTCTGTGTGGGTTTCCTCCGGGTGCTCCGGTTTCCTCCCACAGTCCAAAGATGTGCGGGTTAGATCGATTGGCCATGCTAAAGTTGCCCCTTAGTGTCCTGAGATGTGCAGCTTAGAGGAATTAGTGGGTAAATATGTAGGGATATGGGGGTAGGGCCTGGGTGGGATTGTGGTCGGTACAGACTCGATGGGCCAAATGGCCTCTTTCTGTACTGTAGGGTTTCTATGATTTTTCTATGATGTCTGCACCAACCCTCCAATAGAACATCTTACCCAGACACTATCTCTGTAACTCCATGTACTTACCCCACTTATCCCCCTAACCTAAACATCTTTGGACACTAAGGGGCAATTTCGCATGGCCGATCCACCTAACCTGAACATCTTTGGACTGTTGGAGAAAACCGGAGAACCTGGAGGAAACCCACGCAAACACGGGGAGAACATGCAAACTCCACACAGTCACCCAAGGCCAGAATTGAAACCAGGTCCCTGGCGCTATGAGGCAGCAGTGCCAACCACTGTGCCGCCGTGCCACCCATAGACAGTCACCCGAGGCTGGAATTGAAGCATTAGGATCAGAATATTACCACCATTCACTCCGGTGGTTTTTTCCCATCCCGCTGCAGTGAACGGAGATTCTGTGACTTCGCTGCATCGGGAGTGTGGCGTGAACGGCCAGTAAGATCGTCCCCTTAGTCTTTGAGATTGGGATGTGTGCTATTATGGGCACTGTTCTTTCTTCTCTAAATCCCTGGTTTGTGTCCACAGTTGGTTGATCACCTCCCTTTCTCCCTTCTTACCCATCCTGCCACCTGTACATGTTGCCAAACAAAGTGGATTTGGGCAATTGCAAATTTTCCATTTGGTATGAGTTTATAAAATACCGAGAGTCCATAATTTGACATTGGCATCACGGTGGCACAGTGGTCAGCACTGCTGCCTCACAGCTCCAGGAACCCAGGTTCGATTCCCGGCTTGGGTCACTGTCTGTGTGGGGTTTGCATGTTCTCCCCGTGTCTGCGTGGGTTTCCTCCGGATACTCCAGTTTCCTCCCACAGTCCAAAGATGTGCAGGTCAGGTTGATTGGCTGTGCTAAATTGCCCCTTCGTGCCAGGGGGACTAGCTAGGGTAAATACATGGGGCTAAGGGGATAGGGGCTGGGTGGGACTGTGGTCGGTGCAGACTCGATGGGCCGAATGGCCTCCTTCTGCACTGTAGGGATTCTATGAATCATTGCTAACTTAACAGTGTCACTCCAAGATCATGAGGATGGCCAGGGTGAAGAATTGAAATGTTCAGGCTGCCGCACTGGGATGTACTGAACTATGTTTCACAGGCTTAGACAACTTCACTCATAATCTACCATAATCTATCTGGCCTGCGAGTAATTGCTGTTGACTGAAGATCAAACGAAGAAAAGAATTCCTGATATTAATAACCAGACAACTATTGAAAATTAACCAATGAATCAATATTAAAATGCAAACACCTGTATGGTTACATCACTTAGTGCATAACACCAGAGAACGTGCAGACTCCGCACAGTTATCCATCAGGCAAATGGCATCATTTCTTAAATCATGTTCTTTTTTTTTCCAGCATATTAGAATATATAAGTGTGTTTGCAGGGAAGAAAAACGCTTTGGGCCCGATTTTACCACTGTGTGCGTGAAGTCGGGTGTGAGGCCATTAACGCGATCCGCGCCCGCGCAGATGGCCACTTTAGCGAGGCCTGGGAATGGCCGCGATCCACTTTGCACCCGAAACGGGCATTTTCATGCATTTAAATTGAATTAATGAGCTGCCCGCCCAACTTTATCAGCATTTCCCCCACCAGGGGTGGCGGGGTGGAGGGAGGAGGAGGCAGGTCAGGTGTACCTCGTGGGGGGGGGGGGATGGGAGTGAGGCCATATCGTTCTCTGGTTTGGGGGCGGGGAGAAGAGAGGCGGGTAGTATGTATCTCTGGTGGGGATGGGGGAGGCCCGATCTTTGTCTGGTTGGAGGGGGTGGGGGAGGAGGGAGGAGGAGGCGGGTCAGATGTACCTGGGGGGGGCGGGGGGGTAGAGGAGTGAGGCCAGATCACTCTTTGGTGGGGGGAGGGAGGAGGGAGGCGGGTATGATGTATCTTTGGTGGGGGGGAGAGAGGTCTGATTGCTCACTGGTGGGGGGGTGGGGGGTTGGGAGGCCAGATCATTCTCTGAGGGGGGGATGCCAGATGGATCTCTGGTGGGGTGGACAGGGGGGGGGGGGGGGAGAGGGAGGTCCGCTGCCACTCTGCGGGCGATCGGTAGGGGGAAAGGGGGCAGGGGATCGCGATCGGTCTGGGTAGCGGTGGGGGTGGATAAGGGGGACAGTGATGCCTGCGGGGGCCAGCGCTCCTGCTTTTTGCTCCCGGGCCACTTTATCCACTTTCTGCGGCCCGGGAGCGATGTGACACGGGGGCCCATTTTTTTCTAGCTGCGTATGCGCAGTTCAGAGCTCCAATAGTTTCAGGTGTGATTAGCCCCGCCCACAACGCGATTCAGACCCGTGATTTCTTTTTCAGACTGAGTGCGTATGGGGTCGCCTGAAAGCAGATTTCTAAGTCGGATCTGCATTACGCCCAGATTCAGCACGTAGAATGAAAATGGTAAAATCAGGCCCTATCTTTCAAACATTTATCTCTAATCATTCATTGGATTATAAGATTCAGAAACGGAAGTTAATTTGTGATTTAGTTCTTGTTAATAATGTTGGATTAATAAATATCCAAAGTAGTGTTCCTATCATGTTCTTTTTCTCCTATACATATTCATATTACCTCTTGTAGCCTCTGAACTCTGCACAATTCTTTATCAAACATATGAGGAAATGCCATAACCAGTGTACATTTCCCAGATAATGGCAAATAGTCACAGTGTCATTACAATGCGAAAAGAGGCTATTCGGCCAATCCAGTTGATGCCAGCTCTCTGTAGAGCAATCCAGTCAGTCCCAATCACCCCTCTATCCCTGAAACCCAGCAACTTTATTTCCCTCCTGCCTGTCCAGTCGCCTTTGAAATCATTTATGGGGGTTGGGGGAATTTTGGACCCATTTTAGCTTAAGTTTAAGCTTTTTTTAAGTTTAAACTTATTTATTAGTGTCACAAGCAGGCCTACATTAACACTGCAATGAAGTTACTGTGCAAATCCCCCTGTCGCCACACACCGGCGCCTGTTCGGGTACACCGAGGGAGAATTTAGCATGGCCAATGCACCTCAAACCAGCACATCTTTCGGACTGTGGGAGGAAACCGGAGCACCCGGAGGAAACCCACGCAGACACGGGCAGAAGGTGCAGACTCCACAGAGACAGTGACCCAAGCCGGGAATCGAACCCGGGTCCCTGGCGCTGTGAGGCAGCAGTGCTAACCACTGTGCCACTGCAGCCATGCACAAATGGTGATGTGGGCACAAGATCCTGTGGGAAATGGCAAATGAGAATCTTGCTGGTGAGATCTAGTTTTCAGATTTTCCCTAAGTCCAGGAAGGGCAGGAGCCTCGTTCCAATGCTTTCCCATATCATTAGCAGCTTCCCCACTGTATTGTCTCCCGGCCCATATTAGGAAACCCCTCCTTCACCAACGGGACGCCACATCAGCGAGGTTTAGGACTGTTTTTTATAAGGGGGAACCAAGCGAAAGAAACCCACTGAGGGCACACAGGTAAATATAGCCCCTGGGGTGAGGGGGTAGGGGTTGTTGGGGGGAAGGGACATGGCCGGGCAATGCCTTGCCCCTGGTGGGGGCAATGCCAAGGTGCCAGTGGGCAGTGCCAGGTTGCCAAGGGGAAGTGTCAAGTCAGGGGGGTTTCAGTTGAAGAGGGCTGTGTGGGCGGTTCCCCATGTTGGGGGGGTGGGGGTGTCCCCGTCTCTCAGAAAGTCTCGTGTGGGGAGCAGAGTTCCCTGGGGTGGGGGGGAGGAGGGGGGAGGCGGTGTGTCCGTGGGCAGGATTTTTAAAGAAATTTTTCCGACCAGGCACACTTTCACAAAGGCTCCCCAATGTCTGGAGAGTTGACATTACTGGCTAGATCAGGCCTCACGTGTCAATGTGATGGCATAAGACACTGCTCCAGCATTTTGTTCTAACTAAGTGCTGCTAAATGTGGAGAGTAAAGCCAGCTTTGTCGCTGGCACACTGCACGCCGGTTTCCTCACCTGGCCCAGCACTTTGTAAAAAGAGGAAAATTCCACCCATTGCCTCAGTTTCCAGCACTCTCGTAGACAAAGAGTTCCGGATCATTATCAGTCGCTGGTTCAAAAAACAAAATCCCCCTCGCTGCCCATCTGTGTCTCAAACCTATGTCCTCTTGTCTTTGTCTCATCAACAAATTGAGGAAGGATGTTCTTGCTCTCGAGGGAATGCAGCAAAGGTTTACCAGGCTGATTCTGGGATGGCGAGGTTGATATATGAGGAGAGATTGACTAGGTTAGGATTGTTTTAGCTGGAGTTCAGATAAATGAGGGGGGATCTCATAGAGACCTATAACATTCTAATAGGACTAGACAGGGTATTATCATACAGAAGGATCTAGGCGTGCAGTTCCACAGTTCCTTGAAAGTGGCAACACAAGTGAATAAGGTGGTCAAGAAGGCATAGGGCAGCACGGTGGCACAGTGGTTAGCACTGCTGCCCCACAGCGCCAGGGACCCAAGTTCAAATCCCAGCTTGGGTCACTGTCTGTGCGGAGTCTACACGTTCTCCCCGTGCCTGCGTGGGTTTCCTCCGGGTGCACCGGTTTCCTCCCACAGTTCGAAAGATGTGCTGGTTAGGTGCATTGACCGTGCTAAATTCTCCCTCAGTGCACCCGAACAGGCGCCGGAGTGTGGCAATTAGGGGATTTTCACAGTTACTTCATTGCACTGTTAATGTAAGTCCACTTGTGACACTAATAAATAAATTTAACTTATTTAACTTAAGGGTAGTTGCAGGGAGGATATTCCTGATGGTGAGGATGTCCAGAACCAGAGGTCACAGTCTGAGGATTCAGGGTAGACCATTTAGGACAGAGATGACAAGGCATTTCTTCACTCAAAGAGTGGTGAGCCTGTGGAATTCAGGAAGTAATTGATGCCAGATCATTGAATGCATTCAAGAGGCAGCTACATATAACACTTGGGGTGAAAGGGATCAAAGGTTATGGGGAGAAAGCAGGATTAGGCTATTGAGTTGAGAAATCAGTCATGATCGTGATGAATGGGGGAGCAGGCTCGAAGGGCCAAATGTTTCTATGTTTAAATGACAGCGTCTTCTCTTAGTTTATAGCATCCACATCTGCCGTCATCCTGTACACCTCTATCAAACTGTCCCTCAATCTCCACTGAGAACAATCCCAGCTTCTCCAACCTGACCTTGTGACTAAAATCCACTATCCCTGAAACCATTCCGTGAATCTCCTCTGCACCCACTCAAGGACCCCTCACATCCTTCCCAAAGTGCGATCACCAAAACTGGGCGCAATACTCTGGTTGTGGCCTAACCAGTGCAATATCAAGGTCCTGCATTTCTTTCCTGCTTTATGTACTCAATACAAGCTCAAGATTCCACCATTATTCTCTAAATGTATCCTGCCACCTTCAAAATCTCTGCACATCAATCCCCAGGTCCCTCGGTCCCTGCACACTCAAGGGGCCGAATCTTCACTTTGGGGTGGAGAATGCTTGTCGGGGCTGTTTTTGGGGTCAGAACCTGCCTTGCCGAGCGGGAGCAGTCACACGTTGGGATGTTAACTGGAGTGCCCTCTTAATTGGCATGGAGATGGGGGGATGGGGGGGGGGAGAGGTCTTGTCCAAATTAAGAGTGGCAGGCAGGCTCTTGAGGCTGGCGACTAATCAGAGTTTTTCCTGCTTAGGAGGAGCAGAAGCCTGCAATAAAAGGCAAGTAACTTGAGAGGATGCTTAAAATTGAAAGTAAGAACATAAGAACATAAGAAATAGGAGCAGGAGTAGGCCATCTAGCCCCTCGAGCCTGCCCCGCCATTCAATAAGATCATGGCTGATCTGACGTGGATCAGTACCACTTACCCGCCTGATCCCCATAACCCTTAATTCCCTTACCGATCAGGAATCCATCCATCCGTGCTTTAAACATATTCAGCGAGGTAGCCTCCACCACCTCAGTGGGCAGAGAATTCCAGAGATTCACCACCCTCTGGGAGAAGAAGTTCCTCCTCAACTCTGTCTTAAACCGACCCCCCTTTATTTTGAGGCTGTGTCCTCTAGTTTTAACTTCCTTACTAAGTGGAAAGAATCTCTCCGCCTCCACCCTATCCAGCCCCCGCATTATCTTATAAGTCTCCATAAGATCCCCCCTCATCCTTCTAAACTCCAACGAGTACAAACCCAATCTCCTCAGCCTCTCCTCATAATCCAAACCCCTCATCTCCGGTATCAACCTGGTGAACCTTCTCTGCACTCCCTCCAATGCCAATATATCCTTCCTCATATAAGGGGACCAATACTGCACACAGTATTCCAGCTGCGGCCTCACCAATGCCCTGTACAGGTGCATCAAGACATCCCTGCTTTCATATTCTATCCCCCTCGCGATATAGGCCAACATCCCATTTGCCTTCTTGATCACCTGTTGTACCTGCAGACTGGGCTTTTGCGTCTCATGCACAAGGACCCCCAGGTCCCTTTGCACGGTAGCATGTTTTAATTTGTTTCCATTGAGATAGTAATCCCATTTGTTATTATTTCCTCCAAAGTGTATAACCTCGCATTTCTCAACGTTATACTCCATTTGCCATATCCTCGCCCACTCACTCAGCCTGTCCAAATCTCTCTGCAGATCTTCTCCGTCCTCCACACGATTCACTTTTCCACTTATCTTTGTGTCGTCTGCAAACTTCGTTACCCTACACTCCGTCCCCTCCTCCAGATCATCTATATAAATGGTAAATAGTTGCGGCCCGAGTACCGATCCCTGCGGCACGCCACTAGTTACCTTCCTCCAACCGGAAAAACACCCATTTATTCCGACTCTTTGCTTCCTGTCGGATAGCCAGTCCCCAATCCACTTTAACACACTACCCCCAACTCCGTGTGCCCTAATCTTCTTCAGTATCTCTCTTCAATTTGTTTAAAAATTCAGATAGAATAAAACAACCAAGCCACCATCCTCCTGGTAGTGTGGAGGGGTAGGGAGAAGGATGGGGTGGGAAGTCCTTCTCCAGGGTGGCCTGTGGCGACAGGCAAGCAGAGTGGGTTCTTCAGCCTGCCTGGGGCACTGACACTCAGCCCACCCCCAGCTGGTGAAACTGTCCCTCCCACAACCCCAATGTATGGAGAAACTGGAGGCCAATTGGAAATTCCCAGTTGGCTCCATGTAACTGCCCTGAACATATTGCGGGTGGGAAAATCTATCCGCATGTTTAGCAAAAGTGGAGTTATTGATTTTATGGAAGTCCTGCACCATAACTTTGAATCATTACCTCGGAGAAAGAAATCTCAACCAAATGCTAGGAGTTTGTGTTTGCTGCACTAGGTGGCAGCCTTTTCCAACATTAACAATATTCACGCTGCATTCTCACTGACTTGAAAAGCCATCCTTTGGCTCTAGCCAGAGAGCAACCCATTTATGATAAAAGCAAAATATTGCGGATGCTGAATCTGAAACAAAATCGGAAAATGCTGGAAAGTCTCAGCAGCTCTGACAGTATCAGTGGGGAGAAAAGAGAGCCAACGTTTCAAGTCTGGATGACCCTTCGTCAGAGCAGACTGCAAAAGCAGTCCCGACAAGCATTCTCCGTCTGCTCTGACGAAGGGTCATCCTGACTCGAAACGCTGGCTCCATTCTCTCTCCACAGATGCTGTCAGACCCTGCTGAGATTTTCCAGCATTTTCTGTTTTAGTAACCCATTTATATTGCATGAGAGTGAGTTCAAAGAACAAAGAACAGTACAGCACAGGAACAAGCCCCTCAGCGCACCAAGCCTGCTCTGACACATGATGCCTTTCTAAACTAAAGACATTTTGCCTGTACACAGCCCATATCCCTCTATTCCCTGCCTATTCATGTATCTCAGTAAGAAGTTTAACAACACCAGGTTAAAGTCCAACAGGTTTATTTGGTAGCAAAAGCCACACAAGCTTTCGGAGCCCCAAGCCCCTGCTTCAGGTGAGTGGGAATTCTGTTCACAAACAGGGCTTATAAAGACACAAACTCAATTTACATGAATAATGGTTGGAATGCGAATACTTACAACTAATCAAGTCTTTAAGATACAAACAATGTGAGTGGAGAGAGCATCAAGACAGGCTAAAGAGATGTGTATTGTCTCCAGACAGGACAGCCAGTGAGACTCTGCAGGTCCAGGCAAGCTGTGGGGGTTACAAATAGTGTGCCATGAACCCAATATCCCAGTTGAGGCCGTCCTCATGTGTGCGGAACTTGGCTATCAGTTTCTGCTCAGCGACTCTGCGCCGTCGTGTGTCGTGAAGGCCGCCTTGGAGAATGCTTACCCGAATATCAGAGGCCGAATGCCCATGACTGCTGAAGTGCTCCCCAACAGGAAGAGAACAGTCTTGCCTGGTGATTGTCGAGCGGTGTTCATTCATCCGTTGTCGCAGCATCTGCATGGTTTCCCCAATGTACCATGCCTCGGGACATCCTTTCCTGCAGCGTATCAGGTAGACAACGTTGGCCAAGTTGCAAGATTGTACCTGGTGGATGGTGTTCTCACGTGAGATGATGGCATCAGTGTCGATGATCCGGCACATCTTGTAGAGGTGGCTGTGGCAGGGTTGTGTGGTGTCGTGGTCACTGTTCTTATGAAGGCTGGGTAGTTTGCTGTCTGTTTGAGGTTGTGCGGTTGTTTGAAGGCAAGAAGTGGGGTTGTGGGGATGGCCTTGGCGAGATGTTTGTCTTCATCAATGACATGTTGAAGGCTCCGGAGGAGATGCCGTAGCTTCTCTGCTCCGGGGAAGTACTGGACGTTTTAAATGTTACTATTGTCTCTGCTTCTACCACCTCCTCTGCAGCGCACCCCAGGCACTTACCACTCTCTGTATAAAAACCTGCCTCTCACATCTCCTTTAAACTTTTCCCCCTTTTACCTTAAACCTACATACCCTTGCAATTGCCATTTCTACCCTGGGAAAAAGACTTTGACTATCCATTCTATCCACGCCTCTCATAATTTTGTAAATTTCTATCAAGTCACCTCTCAACCTCCAATGTTTAAGTGAAAACAAACCAAGTTTGTCCATCTCTCCTCATACCTAATATCCTCCAAACCAGGCAACATCCTGGGAAACCTTTTCTGTACCCTTTCCAAAGCCTTTACATCATTCTGGTAGTGCGCAATATTCCAAATGTGGCCTAACTAAAGTTCTATTCAGCCACAACATGACTTGCCATTTTTTATAGTCCATGCCCCAGCCAATGAAGGTAAGCATGCCCTATGCCTTCTTGACCACCTTATCCACTTGTGTTGTGACTTTCAGGGAACTGTGGAATTATACGCCTAGATCCCTCGGTATGTTAATGCTTTTAAGGGTTCAGCCATTTACTGTATACTTCCATCCTGCATTAGACTTTGAAAAACGCATCACCTCGCATTTGTCCATATTAAATTCCATCCGCCATTTCTCCGCCCAAGTCGCCAGTCTCCAGCTTGTCTATATCCTGCTGTATTCTCTGGCAATCCTCTTCACTATCCGCAGCTCCCTCAGTCTTTGTGTCGTCCTCCATTCTTATCCAAATCATTCATATATATTACACACGATAGCACATATTTGCTAAATTTAAGGCTCCAAAATACCTGGATTGGGGAATGGTAAAAAATGAGTTTTTCACCTTAAGGACCAGGAATTTGGGGTGGAGCACAACAGAATTTTCCAGCCCATCCCACCAGAGGGATCGTCCAGTCCCAATGAAGGTAACCCTCCACAGTGGGGTCCCCGGCAGTGCGGCCGGCGAGCAATGCCAATGGGCATTGACTTAAGCAGAATGGGAAGATCCCACCGGAGGCCAACGGCAAACTACCTCCAACACTGGAAAATACATCAGGGGGAGACCAGAAAATTCCAGCCACAGTCGTCTGGAATTCGCCCTCAAATTCCAGTGGGAGGGAGAAGAAGACAATTTATCAATCTACAACGGCAGAATTTCCACCTCTATCCCCTGATAAGGTATCTACAAATTCTGACCAGCTGAGAATGAATCTGAGGTGCAATTGAGGCCTTTAAGAAAACACTTAGAAGGTCCCCATTGATAGTTTATTAATCCCAGATAGGATTGACTACTTTAAAATGTCACGGAATTGCTCCCTTTGGAGCGAGCTATAAAACTACTGGTATCTTGCCTTCAACCTGGGAATGGGACTCAAAGTCTCATGTACCACACTGATGTGAGCCAACGGATTGGTGAGGGTCCTTCTGAAATTGCCCTTGCAAAAATGAATCTAAATGACCACAACCCTGGGATTTGGAATGGCCAGGTTCTGCCGTGTCACAATTCTGCTAGTGGAGAAGATCTCGCTGAACATTGGCCCTGAAATGTTTTTTTATTATTGATTCGAGGGATGTGGGCATTGCTGGCTAGGCGAGCAATTTATTGCCCATCCCTTATTGTCCTTGCAAATGTGGGTGATTTTCCATCACATCTTGAACCATTATTATCCACGAGGTGCAGGTACACCCACTGTGCTGTTAGGGATGGAGTTCAAGGTTCTCGACCCAAAGACAATGAAAGGAACAGCGATATGGTTCCAAGTCAGGATAGTGAGTGGCTTGAAGAGGAACTTCCAGGTGGTGGTGTTCCCAGTTATTTTCTGCCCTCGATGTTCAGGAAGGGTGGGTGGAAGTGTTGGCAATGTCATGCTGAGCAAAAAAGGAAGACGGTTATGGTTGTTGGAGATCATCATCTTGGCTCCAGGACATCACTTCAAGGGTTCTTCAGGGTAGTGTCCTTGGCCCAACCATCTTCAGCTGCTTGATCAATGACCTTCCTTCCATCATAAGGTCAGAAGTGGGGATGTTTGCAGATGATTTTGCAATTTTCAACATCAATCGCAACTCTTCAGGTGCTGAAGCATTCTGTGCCTGTGTGCAGCAAGACTTGAACAATATTCAGGCTTGAGATGATATGTGGCAAGTAACAGCTGTGCCACACAAGTGCTGGGCAATGACCATCTCCAACAAAAGTGAATCCAACCATCTCCCCTGACATTCAATGGCATTACCATTGCTGAATCCCCAACTATCAACATCCTGGTTACCACTGACCAGAAACCTAATTGGACCAGCCATATAAATACTGTGGTTACAAGAGCAGGTCAGAGGCTAGGAATCCTGTGGCAAGTAACTCACCTCCTGACTCTGAAAGTCTGTCCACAATCTACAAGACACAAGCCAGGAGTGTGATGGAACACCCTTCCCTTGCCTGGATGAGTGCAGCTCCTTCACGAAGATTGACACCATTCAAGACAAAGCAACCCACTTGCTTGGCATCCCATCCACAAATATTCACTCCCTCCAGCACTGATGCACAGTGGCAGCAGTATGTACCTTCTACAAGATTCACTGCAGATACTTACCAAGGCTTCTTAGACAGCACCTTCCAAACCGATGGCCACTATTATCTAGAAGGACAAAGGCAGCAGAATCATAGGAACACCACCACCTGCAAGTTCCCCTCCAAGCCACTCACTACCCTGACTTGGAAATATATCGCCATTCCTTCACTGTCACTGGATCAAAATCCTGGAACCCCTTCCCTATCAGCACTGTGGGTGCACCTACACCACATGGAGGGCAGTGATACAAGAAGGCAGCACGCCACCACCTTTGCAAAAGCAATCAGCGATGGGCAATAAATGCTGGCCTAGCCAGCAAAGCCCATATCCCTTGAATGAATTAAAAAACATTTCAGGGCCAACATTCAATGAGATTTCCTCCACTAGCAGAATTGTGACACGGCAGAACCTGGCCATTCCAAACCCCAGGGTCGTGGTCATTTAGATTCATTTTTGCAAGGCCAATTTCAGAAGGACCCTCACCAATCCGTTGGCTCACATCAGTGTGGTACATGAGACTTTGAGTCCCATTCCCAGGTTGAAGGCAAGATACCAGTAGTTTTATAGCTCGCTCCAGATAGATTTAAGGAAGCTCGTCGTCGGATGCTTGCCCAAGGGACACTTCGATAAATCTGGTTTTACTCCACACTGGAGCAATGCAGTGCCAAACTCAAACTTTGTCTTCGGATTTGCGCCTTGAATCTGGTGCTGCAATTTAGGTGTTAGTGGGAGCTTAAACACTACATTGCATGAAAGTTAAACCTGCAAATAAGCACACGTTGAATGTTGAAGAATTGTGCAATGAGTGAGCTTGTGACTACTTCAGCTTTTTAATCACATCCATAGCTTTCCTTACAAAACACCTCATCATATCCATTTGATCAATGGAGCCAGTTACCTCGGACAAATATAAGCAAAAGGGACCTGCCACTCAAGCTAGTTTGGGAGTCCCACAATTCACTGGCCCGTTTCAAAACAGGATCAATGCCCTGTATGTGTATTTTGTCATGATGTGGAGATGCCGGCGTTGGACTGGGGTAAACACAGTAAGAAGTTTAACAACACCAGGTTAAAGTCCAGCAGGTTTATTTTGGTGTATTTTGTGGCCTTGCAATCAATATGCATTAACCATAAGGTTTCCCACTTTAAGTTGCACCAACCACTCTTTAGTCCATCTACTTGCAGACAGTTTGAAAACCATAATTCTTCTCGGATTTGGTTACTGGATGATGCCACCTTTGAAGTTTTAAGTTTACATTTACTTATTCATGTCATAAGTAGGCTTACATTAATGCTGCAATGAAGTTACTGTGAAAATCCCCTAGCCGCCACACTCTGGCGCCTGTTCGGGTACACTGAGGGAGAATTTAGCACGGCCAATGCTCCTAAGCAGCATGTCTTTTGGACAGTGGGAGGAAACCGGAGCACCCGGAGGAAACCCACGCAGGCACGGGAGAGAACGTGCAGACTCCGCACAGACAGTGACCCAAGCTGGGAATCGAACCTGGGTCCCTGGTGCTGTGAAGCAGCAGTGCCAACCACTGTGCCACCATGCCACAAAGCCATAGCACATGAACACGCGCATGCACACACACACACATACGTATACACACACATGCATACACACACACGCATACACACACACACACACACACACGTAGGTTTGTTTATTTGCATTTCTTATCTTATTAGGACTTAATAGTATTTGAACATTCCCTCACTGGACCTGGCGAATAGTTCAAGTAAAGGCACACCCAACTCCATGTTGTTTTATTCAGAAAAATATTTTGACAAATGTTTCTTTAAATTCAAAATGGTGCTTTCTTTCATATTGCAAACATAAAATTATAGAACATAGAACATAGAACATTACAGCGCAGAACAGGCCCTTCGGCCCACGATGTTGCACCGACCAGTTAAAAAAAAAACTGTGACCCTCCAACCTAAACCAATTTCTTTTCGTCCATGAACCTATCTACGGATCTCTTAAACGCCCCCAAACTAGGCGCATTTACTACTGATGCTGGCAGGGCATTCCAATCCCTCACCACCCTCTGGGTAAAGAACCTACCCCTGACATCGGTTCTATAACTACCCCCCCTCAATTTAAAGCCATGCCCCCTCGTGCTGGATTTCTCCATCAGAGGAAAAAGGCTATCACTATCCACCCTATCTAAACCTCTAATCATCTTATATGTTTCAATAAGATCCCCTCTTAGCCGCCGCCTTTCCAGCGAAAACAATCCCAAATCCCTCAGCCTCTCCTCATAGGATCTCCCCTCCATACCAGGCAACATCCTGGTAAACCTCCTCTGCACCCTCTCCAAAGCCTCCACATCCTTCCTGTAATGTGGGGACCAGAACTGCACACAGTACTCCAAGTGCGGCCGCACCAGAGTTGTGTACAGTTGCAACATAACGCTACGACTCCTAAATTCAATCCCCCTACCAATAAACGCCAAGACACCATATGCCTTCTTAACAACCTTATCTACTTGATTCCCAACTTTCAGGGATCTATGCACACATACACCTAGATCCCTCTGCTCCTCCACACTATTCAAAGTCCTCCCGTTAGCCCTATACTCAACACATCTGTTATTCCTACCAAAGTGAATTACCTCACACTTCTCCGCATTAAACTCCATCCACCACCTCTCGGCCCAACTTTGCAACCTGTCTAAGTCTTCCTGCAAACTACGACACCCTTCCTCACTG
Source organism: Mustelus asterias (assembly GCF_964213995.1). NCBI lineage: Eukaryota > Metazoa > Chordata > Chondrichthyes > Carcharhiniformes > Triakidae > Mustelus > Mustelus asterias. Next base: position 16,179,300 of record NC_135824.1, on the reverse strand, counting down.
TCTACCACACCACCGACTTTGGTGTCATCAGCAAATTTGCTAATCCACCCAACTATACCCTCATCCAGATCATTAATAAATATTACAAACAGCAGTGGCCCCAAAACAGATCCCTGAGGTACACCACTTGTAACCGCACTCCATGATGAATATTTACTATCAACCACCACCCTCTGTTTCCTATCCGCTAGCCAATTCCTGATCCAATTTCCTAGATCACCCCCAATCCCATACATCTGCATTTTCTGCAGAAGCCTACCATGGTGAACCTTATCAAACGCCTTACTAAAATCCATATATACCACGTCCACTGCCTTGCCCCCATCCACCTCCTTGGTCACTTTCTCAAAAAACTCAATAAGGTTAGTAAGGCACGACCTACCTGCCACAAAACCATGCTGACTATCACCTATCAATTCATTACTCTCCAAATAACTATAAATCCTATCCCTTATAATTTTTTCCAACATCTTGCCGACAACAGAAGTGAGACTCACCGGTCTATAATTCCCGGGGAAGTCTCTGTTCCCCTTCTTAAACAATGGGACAACATTCGCTAACCTCCAATCTTCTGGTACTATACCAGAGGCCAACGACGACCTGAAGATCAGAGCCAGAGGCTCTGCAATCACTTCTCTTGCCTCCCAGAGAATCCTTGGATAAATCCCATCCGGACCAGGGGATTTATCTATTTTCAGACCCTCCAGAATATCCTGCACATCCTCCTTATCAACTGTAATACTGTCTATTCTACTCCCTTGCAACCCAGTGTCCTCCTCAGCTATATTCATGTCCCCTTGCGTGAACACCGAAGAGAAATATTGGTTCAATGCTTCACCAATCTCCTCCGGTTCCACACATAACTTCCCTCTGCCATCTATAACTGGCCCTAAACTTGCCCTAACCAACCTTCTGTTCTTGACATACCTATAGAACGCCTTAGGATTCTCTTTAACCCTATCCGCCAAAGTCTTCTCATGTCCCCTTTTAGCCCTTCTAAGCTCGCTCTTCAACTCCCTCTTAGCCAATCTAAAGCTTTCTAGTGCACTACCCGAGTGCTCACGTCTCATCCGAACATAAGCCTCCTTTTTCTTTTTAACCAACAAAGAAACTTTTTTGGTGCACCACGGTTCCCTAGCCCTACCAATTCCTCCTTGCCTGACAGGGACATACCTATCACAGACTCGCAGTAGCTGCTCCTTGAAAAAACTCCACATGTCGGACGTTCCCAGTCCCTGTAATCTCCTAGTCCAACCTATGTTTCCTAATTCTCTCCTAATAGCCTCATAATTACCCTTCCCCCAGCTAAAACCATTGGTCCGAGGTTCATGCCTATCCCTTTCCATCACTAAGGTGAACGTAACCGAATTGTGGTCACTATCACCAAAATGCACACCAACTTCCAAGTCTAGCACCTGGTCTGGCTCATTTCCCAGCACCAGATCCAATATAGCCTCACCTCTAGTTGGCCTGTCTACATACTGAGTCAAAAAACCTTCCTGCACGCTTTGAACAAAAACTGACCCCTCTAACGAGCTAGAGCTATAACAATTCCAGTCAATATTAGTCAAGTTAAAATCCCCCATAACAATTGCCCTATTACTTTCACTCCTAAGCAGGATTGACTCCGCAATCCTTTCCTCAACCTCTCTAGAACTTTTAGGAGGTCTATAAAAGACTCCCAACAGGGTGACCTCTCCTCTCCTATTTCTAATCTCCGCCCATACTACCTCAACAGATAAGTCCTCATCAAACCTCCTCTCTGACACTGTGATACAATCTCTGACCAATAATGCTACCCCTCCCCCTCTTCTACCTCCTTCCCTACTTCGACTAAAACATTTGAACCCCGGGACCTGCAGCATCCATTCCTGCCCCTGCTCTATCCATGTCTCTGAAATAGCCACAACATCGAAGTCCCAGGTACTGATCCACGCTGCAAGTTCACCCACTTTATTGCGAATACTCCTGGCATTGAAGTATACACATTTCAAACCCTGCTCCACCCCACCTCTGCAATGCCGTGCATTGCAGTCCCCATCCATGCATCCCTCACTTTCAGCCCCACTACTCAGGATCCCTCCCCCCCCCCCGAATCAGTTTAAACCTCCCTGCATGGCCTTAGCAAATTTACCCCCCAGGATATTGGTCCCCTTCTGATTAAGGTGTAGACCATCCTTCTCATAGAGGTCACACCTTCCCCAGTACGAGCCCCAATTGCTTAAGTACCTGAACCCCTCCCTCCTGCACCATCCCCTCAGCCATGAATTCAAACCTTCCCTCTCCCTATTCCTCTCTAAACTATCCCGTGGTACAGGCAAGAGTCCAGAGATAACCACTCTGTCAGTCTTGGCCTTTAGTTTCCACCCCAACTCCATAAATCCCTGCCTAATATCCCCTTCCCCTATCCTCCCTATGTCGTGTGTCCCCACATGTACAATAACTTGTGGTTTATCTCCCTCCCCCCAAGAGTCCTGAATACCCTGTCAGACACATCCCGGACCCCAGCCCCTGGTAGGCAACACACCAACCCTGAGTCCCTACCTTTAGTTCCGACCCTCCTATCTGTCTCCTTAATTGTGGAGTCCCCAATCACAAGGCCCAGTCTTTTACAGCCCCTAACCACCTGAGCTTTCTCACTCGGCTCACCCCCAGAGATCTGCTCTCTATGCTCAGTTGATTCCTCCTCAACTGTAGCCTCCAGCACCGAAAACCTATTATGGAGGGGAACCGCCCCAGGGGATTGTCTTCCCGATTGCTTCTTACCCCTCCTCCTGGCATTGACCCAAGCCTCATTTCTAGGAGTTACTATTTCTCTATAACTCCTATCAACTTCCACCTCCGCCTCCCGAATTATGCGGAGTTCCTCTACCTCCCCCTCCAGCTCCTTTACACGCTCCTCCAGAAGCTGCAATCTAATGCACTTCTTACAACTAAAATCTCCTGAAACACTACTGGATTTCCTCACCACATACATCCCACAGGAGATGCAGCATACTGCCTGAACTGCCATCCCTGAAGCCATTACCAGCAAGAAAAAAAGCAAACAAAAAACTTCCCCACACTTCCCCAACTGTCACTCTCCACTGCAGCCCGAGCAACACTCCCTCACTGAGACACCAACTGTCACACTTATGCAAGAATGTCACTAAATACACAGCATACTCAAAGGACAAAAAGTTGGGAGAGGATATAAAACATCCTCACTTTTTAAAGTTTGTTTAAGATGGTATTGTTATATTAAATCAGTACCAGTCCACTTGCCAACCAATCGGCACTCTCTTCTTGTGAAGTATATATTGTTGTTTCTTTTATATTTGCAAATTGTCCTGATGAGTGCAGGACAAAAAGCTTTGACAACATGTGTTTTTTTACAGCAATATTCATGTTGTGATATTGTTATTTCAGCAGTTACCCTCATGTAAGAGACGTCCCACTTTAGATGCATTCCAGGGTGCCAATTTCTGCTGAGTTAGGAACTATTAACATGCGCTCAGTATACCTGGCTTATACTCACTGGCACAGCTGTTTCTAGACCAGTCTGTAAGATGGTAAAAAGGGTCCATTGCCACAGATGTGGATGCAGTTTCTTTGTGAATATTCATAGGCTACCCCATTGACAAACAAAGAACAAAGAACAAAGAACAATACAGCACAGGAACAGGCCCTTCGGCCCTCCAAGCCCACGCCGCTCCCCGGTCCAGGATTGAATCCTGAATCCAGGATCCCCGCCCAATTTTCCAGCCTATCTACATACTAATATCCTATCCACCGAGCTGTCCCTCACAGCTCGGTGGATAGGATATTAGTATGTAGATAGGTTCATCACAACCTATTAGCTCACCCCCACCCCCCCATTCCAGACCATGTGATCTCCAGGGAGAGGCGAAAACCCAGAGTGAAAACCCCAGGGCCAATATGGGGAAAAAAAATCTGGGAAATTCCTCTCCGACCCCCTGAGGCGATCAAAACGAGTCCAGGAGATCACACTGGCCCTGATCGGAAAATGCTTCCCAACCCTATTCATTTCCACTTCCACGAACACCATATGAATTCCCTGCCCCCGAGACAGGTTCCCAACTATCCGCAGTCTCGCTCTGTACTGGCACCAGCAAGTTGATCATAGAATGAAGCCTTGAAACGAGAAACAAAGAACAATTAGCTCGCGCCGCTCCCTGGTCCAAACTAAACCACTCTTTTGTATCCCTCCATTCCCACTCCGTTCATATAGCTGTCTAGATAAGTCTTAAAGACCAAAGACCAAAAGTAGTAGGTTTCTATGCTAAGGGATAAACATAACTCCAAAGATAGGCATGTAACAGAAAATATTCTCTTCTTTATGTAGGGGCTTAACAAAAAAAGCACAATCTTCCCCCAAAAAAATTCTTTAACTCTGCACAGAGCAAAATATACCTTAAATCTTTAATAATTTTGCACTGGAGATGACGCTAAGTACTCTGTGCTAAAATTTATCCTTCCAGCCTTTGCTTTTCCATCAACTGAAATTATTTATGTTGCTGAATAATGTTCTTTTATTAATGCAATAAAGAAATTCCAAATGCAGCATATGGGCGTCACGGTGCCACAGTGGGGTTAGCACTGCTGCCTCACAGCATCAGGTGCCCGGGTTCGATTCCAGCCTTGGGTGACTGTCTATGTGGAGTTTGCACGTTCTCCCCGTGTCTGCGTGGGTTTCCTCTGACAGTACAAAGATGTGCCGGTTAGGTGGATTGGCTATGCCAAATTGCTCCTTAGTGTCCAAAGCATGTGTAGGTTAGTTGGATTAGCCGTGGTAAATGCGCGAGGTTACGGGGATAGAGTAGGCCTGGGTAAGATGTTCTGTCGGAGATTCGGATGCAGGCTCGATGGGGCGCATGGCCTCCTTCTGCACTGTAGGGATTCAATGGTTCTACTACACTAGCCAGCATGCATGTACAGGTGAGAAGGTATGATGGGCTGGATCTTGCTGGAACAAGGCATCTTGTTGCATAGGGCATTAGGTCAACATTTTGTTTTTATTAATTTGTGGTTTATGCGCGTCGCTGGCTGGCCAGCATTTATTGCCCATCCCTACTTGCCCAATGGCAGTTGAGAGTCAACCAGATTGCTGTGGCTCTGGAGTTACATGTAGGTCATACCTGGTAACGATGGCAGATTTCCTTCCCTAAAGGACCTTAGTGAACAAGATAGGTTTTTCCGACAATCGACAATGATTTCATGGTCATCAGTAGATTCTTAATTCCAAATATTTTTTATTGAATTGGAATTCCACCAGCTGCCATGGAGGGATTTGAACCCAGATCCCCAGAACATTAACTGAGTTACTGGATTAATAGTCCAGCCATAATACCACTAGGCCATCGCCCTCCCCATTTTCTGCAGCCTTCAACTCAATTTTGTTTTGTGCCAGAAGTGTGAGCTGGTTACAGCACGGCACTGGCAAGGGGAACTGGGACCTACGTACTTAAGGAGAAACAGTCTTTCTCCTCAATCAATGATATTTAGAGATTGGGAAATAAACTGACAAACAAAGAAGTGAATTTGAAGCAGGTAAAGAAAAACAGTGAGAGGGAAATAAATATTGTATTAAATAATAGTAAAGCAGCAGAGCGGAAAAGAAAGTAATTACATTTGTAAACTCTCTAACAATCAACTACATGAAGGAATGAGACTAAATGTGTTATTGTTCCGATTCTAGCCCAGAGAAGTTGATTAGCATTGTATTCAAAATTAAATTATTCTTTCATGGGATGTGGGCATCGTGGGCAAAGTAAGAAGTCTCACAACACCAGGATAAAATCCAGCAGGTTTATTTGGAATCAAGAGCTTTCGGAGCGTGGCTCCTTCATCAGGTGGACTTTAACCTGGTGTTGCGAAACTTCTCACTGTGCCCACGTCAGTCCAACGCCGGCATCTCCACATCATCACTGGCAAAGCGGGTGGCACGGTAGCACAGTGGTTAGCACTGCTTCTTCACAGCTCCAGGGACCTGGGTTCGATTCCCGGCTTGGGTCACTGTCTGTGTGGAGTTTGCACATTCTCCTCGTGTCTGCGTGGGTTTCCTCCGGGTGCTCCGGTTTCCTCCCACAGTCCAAAGATGTGTGGGTTAGGTTGATTGGCTATGCTAAAAATTGCCCTTAGTGTCCTGAGATGCATAGGTTAGAGGGATTAGTAGGTAAATATGTAGGGATATGGGAGTAGGGCCTGGGTGGGATTGTGGTCGGTGCAGACTCGATGGGCCGAACGGCCTCTTTCTGTACTGTAGGGTTTCTATGATTTCTATGAAAGCCAGTATTTGTTGCCCATCTCTAATTGCCCTTGAACTGAGTGACTTGCATGGCCATTTCAGGGGGCAATTAAGAGTCAACCACATTGCTGTGGTTCTGGTGGGCCAGATAGAGCACAGCAGATTTCCTTCTCCAAAGGCCATTATTGAATCAGATGGGTTTTTGATGTCAATCAACAATGTTTTCTTAGTCACCATTACAAGGCTAACTTTAAATCTCAGATTTCTTAATTGAATTTAAATCCCACCTTGGCAGGGTTTGAATCCAGGTCACCAGAGGGATTTGCCTGGGCCTCAGGGTTACCAGTCCACCGATGTTACCACCACTCCACCATCTCCATCCAAATAATTATGACATTGTTAAAAGATACTCACAACCTTAATTGCCAGAATTAGGTTTCGGCAGCGAGTTCTGTGGACAACTAATGGGCAAATCTGATGAGTTCTTTGAAATTACCAGGAGGCTAAGTGTGAAATTCTGTTTTGAAGCAAAAGTCAAAGCAATATAAATCAACCAGCAACTCTGGAGATTCCCAATTTACAGTGTATCTCTTAATCCCTTGAATTTGCCAGTTGATTTGCACTTTAATTTTCACGTGTGCTGTTAGCACGCCATTATTTTGCCATCAGGATCCAGCCTAATGTCAGTATTGCCTATCTAGACCCTATCAGGCCCTTTAATAATTTTAATTTGTAGCCTAACCAAGGTTTGATGTAAATTTAACGTAACTTCTCTTTTTTTAAAAATTCTATCCCTCCAGAATGAAACCACAACCTTACTAATCTGTAAGAAATCTCACAACACCAGGTTAAAGTCCAACAGGTTTATTTGGAATCATGAGCTTTTGGAGCGCCGCTCCTTCATCAGATGAGTAGAGCAATGCCCACCCCAGTCCAACACCGGCATCTCCACATCATTACTAATCTGTGTCGCTACTTTCAGTGATTTAGGTATCTGTCCACTTGGATGTCTTTGCTCCTCTATTACATTTAGACTCTTGTTTTCCGAGCAGTGTGTGACTTCCTTACTCTTTCTATCAAAATATAATGCACACTGAAGGTACACTGAAATTCATGTTCCAGTTACATGCACATTCTGTAAGTTTATTACTATTCTCTTGTATACGGTTACAGTCTTCCTCCGTATTAAACTAGAATCTAACATTTGTCATCGTCCACAAATTTTGAAATTGATAATTTGACTTGCAAAGATGTTTTTATTCTTTCAAACGATGTGGGCATCACTGGCAACTCGACATTGCCCATCTCCAATTGCCCTTGAAAAGATGGCGCTGCGCTGCCTTCTTGAACTGCTGAAGGCCATTTGGTGTAGGTATACAGACAGTGCTGTTAGGGAGGTAGTTCCAGGATTTTGACCCAGCGATGATGAAGGAATGGCCAATATATTTCCAAGTCAGGATGATGAATGGATTGGAGGGGAACTTGCAGGTGGTGGTGTTCCCATGTATATATATGCTTGCCTTTATATGACGGGGTATAGAGTACAAAAGCTGGAGTCTGATGTTGCAGCTGTATAGAACGCTGGTTAGGCCACATTTGGAGTACTGCGTCCAGTTCTGGTCGCCGCACCACCAGAAGGACGTGGAGGCTTTAGAGAGAGGGCAGAGAAGGTTTACCAGGATGTTGCCTGGTATGGAGGGTCTTAGCTATGAGGAGAGATTGGGTAAACTGGGCTTGTTCTCCCTGGAAAAACGGAGAATGAGGGGAGACCTAATAGAGGTGTACAAAATTATGAAGGGTATAGATAGGGTGAACAGTGGGAAGCTTTTTCCCAGGTCGGAGGTGACGATCACGAGGGGTCACGGGCTCAAGGTGAGAGGGGCGAGGTATAACTCAGATATCAGAGGGACGTTTTTTACACAGAGAGTGATGGGGGCCTGGAATGCGCTGCCAAGAAGGGTGGTGGAGGCAGACACGCTGGCATCGTTTAAGACTTACCTGGATAGTCACATGAGCAGACTGGGAATGGAGGGATACATACGAATGGTCAAGTTGGACCAATGAGCGGCACAGGCTTGGAGGGCCGCAGGGCCTGTTTCCTGTGCTGTACTGTTCTTTGTTCTTTGTATCTGCTGCCTTTGTCCTTCTAGGTGGTAGAGGTTGTGTGTTTGGAAGGTGCTGAAGAAAGAGCCTTGATGAGTTGCTGCAATGCATCTTGTAGATGGCATACATTGCTGCCGCTGGCCACCGGTGGAGGAAGTGAATGTTTAAGAAGGTGCATGGGCCGCCAATCAAGAATCCATGTTGTTTATGTGAATTATGAAAAAACGTGATCCCAGCGCCATTCCTTGCGGAACACCATTTCCCACCTTTTGCCAGTCCTAAGTGACTTTCCATAACCACTTATTCTTATTTTTAAAATTCATTTGTGGGACATGGGCATGGCTGGCTGGCCAGCATTTATTGCCCATCCCTAGTTGCCCGAGGGCAGTTGAGAGTCAACCACATTGCTTTGGCTCTGGAGTCACATGTAGGCCAGGCCCGGTAAGGATGGCAGATTTCCTTCCCTAAAGGACATTCGTGAACCAGATGGGTTTTTCGACAATCGACAATGGTTTCATGGTCATCATTAGATTCTTAATTCCAGATTTTTTTATTGAATTCAAATTCCACCATCTGTCATGGTGGGATTCGAACCCAGGTCCCCAGAACATTAGCTGAGTTTCTGGATTAATAGTTCAATGATACTACCTCCAGGCCATCAGCTTCTCTTAATTTCCATTCTGTATCAGCCTGCTGTCCATTTGTCCTTTTATTTGCTTAAAATATTTTACAAAAATCAATTATTTTAATCTTAAAAAATAAATTCTTCATCGCGAGCTCAGTCCCGTAACTTGGGGCGCTACACATCATCTTCCGTTGCAACCGTGAAGAGGGAACTTATATTTCCATCTTTCCACTCGATCACAACCTCTCCAGGTTTGGGTGAGATTTTTGGAGATGAACTGTGCGGCACCTGGTCCAAGAAGACGTAGGCTTGGTTTTTGGTTTGTAACATCTGGTCAGTCTCTGCAGAGTTGTCAGTTTCATTTGCATGTTGTACCATCATCTTCTGCACTGGCTCGCTCCCAGCTGCATTCAGTTCATTCAGTGCCTTCATTTTCCTCTTCCTGCAATAACAAAAGGAATAAGAAAGATTGGTGAATCTGGGCCAAGTACAGAGAAAAAGGACCGAGAAGAACCCTTCAAGCTTCTTCTCCAACAAGAACAAATTATACAATATAAATATCATGAAACATTCCAATATTCATCACAGGATCATTGTAGAACATAGTGTAACAGTGAACCACATAAGGAGAAATTAGGATTGGAATTCTCCGGTTGTTAATGCCCCTGGGATTCTCTGGTCCCGCTGCTGTGAGCGGAGATTTCACCGAGCGTCAAATTCTCCATCCTCACTTGCATCAATGGTGGAGCGTGAACGTCCGGAGAATTCCTGCCTCGATCAGACAACCAAAAACTTGGTCAAGGAGCAGCGTTTTAAGGAGTGTCTTAAAGGAAAAAAGTGAGGTAGAGAGAAGGAGATGTGCAGGGAAAGAATTCCAGAGCTTGAGGCCTCAGTAACTAAAGAGACAAGCACCAATGGTGGAGCAACTAAAATTGGGGATACGCCATACTTAGATAAACGCAGATTTCTCGGAGGATTGTGGGGCTGGAGGAGAGTCTAGAGATAGGGAGGGGTGAGGGCATGGAGGGATTTGAAAACAAGAATGAGAATTTTGAATGATGATGTTGCTTCACCTGATGCCAATAGGTCAATGAGCGCAAGGGTGATGGGCAAACTGTGCTTGCTGTGAGTTAACACATGGGCAAGAGAGTTTTGGACGACCTCAAGTTTATGGAGGTAGAATGTGGGAGATCAACCAGAAATTAGCTGGAATAGTGAAATCCAGTGGGAATGAAGACATGAATGAAGGTTTCAGCAGCAAATGAGCTGAGACAGGGTTGAAGTTCAGGGTTGGAAATAGGCAGCGCTAGCGCAAAGGTAAGCTCGGAACCTCGCGCATCCACTGCAGCTAATCCACCTAACCTACACATCTTTAATCAATAAGGAGCAATTTAGCATGGCCAGTGCACCTAATCTGCACATCTTTGGACTGTGGGAGGAAACCAGAGCAGACGGAGGAAACCCACGCAGACACGGGGAGAATGTGCAAACTCCACACAGTCACTCAAGGCTAGAATTGAACCTGGGCACCTGGTGCTGTGAGGCAGCAATGGTAACCACTGTGCCACCCTTTTTCACACAAAATACTTAATCCCACCTGATGCAAACAGAGACCTTGTTCAACTTTATCAATTAAAGATTAACTTAAAAAGTGGAATTTTCCCAGGAATCGCAGCGGGCGGGACATGGATCATGCAAAGTTCTGTTAACCTCGGATGAGATTTTCTGGCTTTAGAAACATAGAAACATAGAAAACTACAGCACAAAACAGGCCCTTCGGCCCCACAAGTTGTGCCGAACATATCCCTACCTTTTAGGCCTACCTATAACCCTCCATCCTATTAAGTCCCATGTACTCATCCAGGAGTCTCTTAAAAGACCCTATTGAGTTTGCCTCCACCACCACTGACGGCAGCCGATTTAGTTCAGAAAGGCATCATAGTCGGCACAGGCTTGGTGGGCCGAAGGGCCTGTTACTGTGCTGTACTGTTCTTTGTTCAACTATAAACTATTGCAGAATATGTAGTCTGTAAAACTACCAATAGATTATGCTTTGGGGTGAGTGCAGCCAGAAAATCCCGCCCAAAGTCTTTAGCCTATTATTCATATATAAAAATTATAGACACTTGTCCCACATGTGTGATTTAATTCTTAATACCGTGTTCCTCTAATTTTATCCTCTAGAGGTCGCTCTGGCTATAATCATTTCACCTTCACTGCCTCGGCCCAAGTCTTGGAAGTCATAGAATTGTCCTAGAAACCCTACATTACAGGAGGAGGCCATTTGGCCCATCGAACCTGCACCGACAACAATCCCACCCTATCCCCGTAACCCCACATATTTACCCTGCTAATTGCCCCCCCCCCCCCCCCCCCCCCCCCCCCCGAAACTAGGGAGAATTTAGCATAACCAATGCACCTAACCAGCACATCTTTGGACAGCAAGAGGAAATTGGAGTACCCGGAGGAAATCCACACAAACACGGGGAGAATGTGCAGACTCCACACAGACCCAAGCCGGGAATTGAACCCGGGTCCCTTGCGAGGCAGGAGTGCTAACCACTGTGCCACCGTGCCATCCATCCTTCCTCTACGCTCTCCATTTCAGTCTTTTAATTTAACAGGCTCTTTAAAACCTAACGTTTTGATAAATCTTGTGGCTGTCTACTCTAATATCTCCTCACGTGGCTTGGTGCCGTATTTTGTTTTAAAATGCTCCTATGAAATGCTACTTTTTAATGACTCTTGAGGCACTATATGAATACAGGTTGTAGCTGTGGTTGACGGCACATTGCCGGTTGCCACTCTTATTTCCATCTGCAATGAAGACTTACCTTTTATGTCGTGTTTTAAATGTAGAAGGACTTCACTCAACGCAACTCCCATTAAGAGCTGGGCAGAGTAGAATATTAACCAGGCTCCATCTTACTACACGGCCATGGAACACACCATCTCTTTCATATTAAAGAAATATTTTCACACTGCGACCACACCAACTAACAACCCTCAATTACAATTTACTCTTGACAATTGTTTCCTTCCCGATTACCAGTTTTAAAGTAAAAAAATAAAGTTTATTTATTAGTCACAAATAGACTTACTGCAATGAAGTTACTGTGAAATTCCCCTAGTCGCCACACTCCGGCGCCTGTTTGGGTACACTGAGGGAGAATTTAGCCTGGCCAATGCACCTAACCAGCACATCTTTCAGACTCTGGGAGGACACCGGAGCACCCGGGAGGAAACCCACGCAGACACGGGGAGAACATGCAAATTCCACACAGACAGTCACTCAAGCCGGGAATCGAACCCAGGTCCCTGGCACTGTGAGGCAGCAGTGCTAACCATTGTGCCACCGTGCCGCATTCATCCTTTTGGTTTCATGCATTTTCCAATCTCATTCTTCCTTAAAAAATCTATTAACATAGTGAAAAATTAATTAAAATGTATTACAGTCAAAAGCAAATTGATAAACAGGGAATTTACTTGGGAACCGGTTTGACTGAACCTTGTAACATTTGGTGGGATTTTCCAGTCCTTCCCGCTGGCGGGATCTTCCAGTCCCGGTGAAGTCAACCCCTGGTACCAGTTTTCTAGGCAGTGAGATAAGCAGGTCATGCAAATTGCCTTTGAATTTGATGGAACTGTAAGATCCCACGGCGGCCAATGTTGAGCCACTTCTGCTACGGGAAAATCCTCCCCGGGGTGGGCTGGATAATTCTGGCCATTGGACATGAGTGTTCCATCGTACGGCTATTTACGTTAGACAATCCTCAGAATGAGCAAGATCTTGCAGCTATAAATATGTTTTAATGCAGGAAAGGGATGGGATTCTCCGGCTGTTCATGCCAGTGGGGTTCTCTGATCCTGCCGGCAGCACACCCCTTGCCACGGGTTTCCCGGCGGCGTGGGGTGGCTCCAATGGGAAATCCCATTGACAGTGATGGGACCAGAGAATCCCATCGCCAGCGAATGGCATGCCGCCTCCCACCACTGACAAACATGCAGCTGGGAGGCCAGAGAATCCCGCCCATCGGGAACATTCTACAGAATATCAAATAACACACCTGGAAGAAAACAACAAGGTCTGACTTACCTGTTTGCCCTGGAGCATAAAGTCAGAATGAGAAATCCCAGGAAAAGTGCAATGAATGCAAGCACCAACATGGCATAGTTCCAATTAGTGGCTGTAAGAGATAGAGGCATTGCTGGTAACCTGATATGGTCATAGCTGGTAACCTGCTCAATTCAATCAACATTTGTTGCCTGTAGTGTCCGGAGAAAAAGCAATTTCTAAAGACTCATGCAGACATGTCCAGCCACAGGACTTCACTGCAGTGTCTTGACTAAACAGTCTTGAACTAGGGGGTCACAATCTCAGGATAAGGGGTTAACCATTTAGGACTGAGATGAGGAGAAAAATTTCTTATGGCCTTTATTCAAAGGGAATGGATATTAAAAATAGGGAAGTCTTGCTAAAACTACACAAGGCAATAGTTGGACCACACCCGGAATAATGAGAACAGTTTTGGGCCCCTTAGTTAGGGAAAGATGCACTGGCATTGGAGGCAGTCCAGAGAAGGTTCACTGGGAGATCCCGGGTATGGAGGGATTTTCTTATCAGAGGTTCAGTGGGTTGGGCCTGTACTCATTGGAGTTCATAAGCATGAGGGGCAAACTTATTGAGACGTTTAGGATTTTCAGGGGGATTGACAGGGTAGATGCTGAGAGGATGTTTCCCCTTGTGAGAGGGGTAGCTTTGCTGTCCATGAAACCTTAAGAAGGGGAACAGAGAAGAGAAAGATCTGTTGAGAAAAGCAGGGGCAAAGGAAGCCCTAATTTTCAATCATTGTAATGTTGCCAGGGGAAGGTCACCTCGTCTGTCGACACTAATGTCTAATCCACGTTCAGGTGCCAGAGTGGAATTTTGTGCTTGTATTCACAATTGCGTTCAAAGATCTGTTTGCAATGGACAACGAACGAGGCGGCACGATAGCACAGTGGTTAGCACTGCTGCTTCACAGCTCCAGGGTCCCGGGTTCGATTCCCGGCTCTGGTCACTGTCTGTGTGGAGTTTGCACATTCTCCTCGTGTCTGCGTGGGTTTTCTCCGGGTGCTCCGGTTTCCTCCCACAGTCCAAAGATGTGCGGGTTAGGTTGATTGGCCAGGTTAAAAATTGCCCCTTAGAGTTCTGAGATGTGTGGATTAGCGGGTAAATATGTGGGGGTAGGGCCTGGGTGGGATTGTGGTCGGTGCAGACTCGATGGGCCGAATGGCCTCCTTCTGCACTGTAGGATTTCTATGAGGCACGAATCCTGCCATATCATGTAGATCTGCTGGCCCTGGGTCACTCTCAGTAATGAAATGAGCAGACGCTAATGCCTTAATTTAAGAAACTGTAGATCCAATCAGGTAAACTTACTGGAAAAAAATAATTTATCCCCATGAACATTCCTTCTCTAATTTTTCAAGTGACCCTGAATCACCAAACTTTGACAGTGTTACATAATTCATTGGGTTATAATGTACAAGATATGTCCACATAATCTAATCTCAAAACGTTAACTGTTTCTCCCTCCACAGATGCTGCCAGATCTGCTGAGTTTTTCCAGCATTTTATTTCAGATTTCCAGCATCCGTAATATTTTACTTTTACCCACATAATCCATATTTTAAAAAAATTAAGCAAAGTGCATTAAAGAGAGAAAAATGAAGTGCAGTACGTACAGTCCTCCATTGGATAGGGTAGTTGTTTTGCTGTGGTGGTTTCTTCCAGTCTTGTCTCGTTCTGCCTCACATCCCTGATGACCCCATCGCCAGTTTCTTTGTACCCCGCTGATAACGTTTGAGTCTTTGCTAATGTTATCCCTAGATGTTCTGTTCAGTGCAATTAGAAAATATCCGTTAGGGCTTTATCCTTACACAGAATTTAAAAGCTACAACCCCACCCTTTGCAAATCAATTGCAACCATACATCCATCAGTGGCTCCCTGGATACAGAAAGGTGTGTGTTTAAATCCCACTCCGGAAGCGGGAGGACAAAATCTAGGCTGATAATCCAGCGCGGTACAGAGGGGGTGCAACACGGTCATTCGTGCTTTCTATTGATGAGGTGTTAAACCAGGATCACAAACCAGGTGAAAGGCAAAACATCCCATGGCACTTTTTCAGGGAAGGTTTGGAGAGTTTTCACTGCCGTCCTGGTTAATATTTATCCCTCGGTCAACATCATGAGAAAACAGATGATCTGGTTATTATCACCTTGCTGTTTGTGAGACCTCGATACATGTATTTTAGGTGCTGGATTTCCTACAAAAATGTCTACACTTCAAGAAGTGCTTCATTAGTCATAAAGTATTTTGAGATGTCCTGAGGTTTTGAAAGGAACAATATATCGATTCCCGGCTTGGGTGACTGTGCGGAGTCTGCACATTCTCCTTGTGCCAGCGTGGGTTTCCTCTGGTTTCCTCCCACAGTCAGAAAGACGTGCTGGTTAAGGGCATTGACCATGCTAAATTCTCCCTCAGTGTACCTGAACAGGAGTGTGGCGACTAGGGGATTTTCACAATAACTTCATTGCAGTGTTAATGTAAGCCTACTTGTGACACTAATAAATATAAATGCAGGTCACCAATGCGGCACGGTGGGACAGTGGTTAGCACTGCTGCCTCACAGCACCAGAGACCTGGGTTCGATCCTGGCTTGGGTCAGTGACTGTGTGGAGTCTGCACGTCCTCCCTGTGTCTGCATGCGTTTCCTCCGGGTGCTCCGGTTTCCTCCCACAGTCCGAAAGACGTGCTGGTTAGGTGCATCGGCCGTGCTAAATTCTCCCTCAGTGTACCCAAACAGGTGCCAGAGTGTGGTGACTAGGGGATTTTCACAGTAACTTCATTGCAGTGTTAATGTAAGCCTACTTGTGACTAATAAAATAAACTTTATCGCTCCGTAACTGCCCGAAACTGGATAAGTGTGGAAGTCAGTAGAAGCTCCATGTTCAATTCCCAGGCTGTGGTGAGTGGTGTTGCCATTGGACTCAGCTCCCCTGGGTTAGCATGTGGAAGAGAGAAGGAAAATCATCAACTTAAAAATGCAGGCTTCGGTTTCACCTTTTGGAGGAATGATCGTTCTGCAGTTCTTTGGTTCTTGCCGAACTCTTAATGCTGTTGAGACGAAAGAATTCCATCAGCATGTGATGTGCATGTGACTTACTGCCCGAGGGGTGAACTCAGGTCGACTGGTTTGCAAGCAAGCACTTTGTCCGGCACTGTTTAATCAGCTTACAGAGGGCTCAAATGTTTTGCATGCTATAACTCAGTGGCCTTCAACTTTAATATCACTAAATAGCTTTGATTTGTGCGTTTCAGTTTGTCAAATCTCTGCTTTTCAGATAAGAAGGGTTCCAATCCGCTTACGGAAAATGTCACAAAAGAATTTCAAATAGTAGCAAAAAGAACAGTCTCGTCAGTTCCAACACAACATAAAGTTTCCAATTGGTGAAGGTGTGTGGCTAAGCATAAAGGCGCTCATTCAAAAAGCCAGCATTTTTAAGACTTCATTTGCGGGATGTGGGCATCACTGGTGAGGCTGGCATTTATTGCCCATCCCTAGTTGCCCTTCAGAAGGTGGTACTGAGCTGCCTTTGTGATCCGCTGCGGTCCCTATGGTGTAGGTAAACCCATAATGCTGTTAGGGAGGGAATTCCAGGACCCAGCGATAGTGAAGGAACGGTGATATATTTCTAAGTCAGGGCGGTGGGCGACTTGGAGGGGAACCTCCAGGTGGTGGTGTTCCCAGGTGTCAGCTGCTCAGGGGATGGAACAATGGGTGTACTGGCCTCTTTCCCTGCTGCAAGTTTCTCTACTTCTACGATTGCTAACAGGTCGATCAGTCAGCTGCTAGGGCCCTGAAAAGAGCATCAAAAGTGAGACCTGAATGTCCTTGCTCATGATCCACTCTGCCCTCTGCCTTACCCTGAAATGGCTTTTCGCAAATGCTTGTACCGTTCGTCGACCTCCACTTGGAATTTCTCTTTTCTTTGGAGATCGACACCATGCTCCCGTCAGCGATCAGATACATAGCCCTGGCCACATGGACCAGCCGGCACTTGGTGCAGATCCACATGAGGCTGGTCACATTCTCACAGGCTGCGGTCTGCACAGCCAGGGTCTGGCCTGCAGAAAGGCATCTTTGGGTCCCTCGGTTGAAAAGCCAGTTTTGCTTCCACACCCAGTCTTGGAGCAGCGAGTCAGGATTGCATCTGTCTGTCAGCACCTGATCACCCTCTAAAGAGGCTTCCAAGCATTTATGGTCAGAATTTTTTATTATAAAAGCTTCCGCTCCTGTAAATGGTTTAGCACAAGCAGAAGAAACAGTTGTAATCTTTATGCTGCAAACTGCACAATACATGCATTTGAATAAGAAACTGAGCATAAGTACTTTCCTTCAACGCAATAGCACAAGTTTAAATGATTGATCCAGCACATGATATCCTAGCCTAGAATTCTGCTACTTCCCGAATCAGTGTTCTGTCACTGTAACACAAGAGGGGGGCACTAGAGGGGGAAAACCCTCCTCGATCAGCTAACCGATATTCTGAGAGTGAGTTCGGGATGTTCTCTGCATATCACTCGACACCAGTTTGGAAGAATTTCTGGGGAACCTCCCAGCTAAGCTTCCCCTACAATTCCTCGGGTGATGTTGCTAGAAGGCCCAGGATAACCAATGTCAGCAGAGACTGGATGTCAACACTGTTTTGGGCCACATGTGAGCCGTACAGATAAAATTTCCAACTGCGATTGATGCTTTGGGATTTAATACCCCATTCCAAAAATGTTCCACCTTTGATGGAGTGGCTTCTAGAGGAATGCTGATGCTCTAATGACAGAATCCCTACAGTGCAGAAGGAGGCCATTTGGCCCATCGGGCCTGCACAGACTCTCCTGTGGAGCATCTTATCCAGGCCCACTCCACATCCGATTCCTGCAACGCCACGCATTTAACCCGCTAATCCCTCTAACCTACACATCTTGAGACACTAGGGGGCAATTTAGCATGGCCAATCCATCTAACCTGCACATAGAATCATAGAATCCCTACAGTGCAGAAGGAGGTCAGAATCATAGAATCACTACAGTGCAGAAAGAGGCCATTCAGCCCATTGAGTCTGCACCGACCATAATCTGACCCAGGCCCTATCCCCACAATCCCATGCATTTACCCTAGCTAGTCCCCCTGACACTAAAGGGCAATTTTTTTGCATGGCCAATCCACCTAACCTGCACATCTTTGGACTGTGAGAGGGAGGAAACCGGAGGAAACCCACGCAGATACGGGGAGAGCATGCAAACTCCACACAGACAGTCAGCCAAGGCTGGAAGCAAATCGGGTCCCTGGCGCTGTGAGGCAGCAGTGCTAACCATTGTGCCATCATGAATGGCTTTAGCCACTGTGATTTGTTAGTAGTGATTAGATTATCAAGGAGTCAAACCAAAATCCCAGAATGAAGGTGGGATCGGTATTCCTGTACCGCCACTGTGAAGGTCCACCAGATTACGATAATGACTCAGCTCCCAGATCTTTAAGTTTATTTATTATTGTCACAAGTAGGCTTACATTAACACTGCAATGAAGTTACTATGAAAATCCCCTAGTTGCCACACTCTGGCGCCTGTTCGGGTACACGGAGGGAAAATTTAGCATGGCCAATGCACCTAAGCAGCACATCTTTCGGACTGAGGGAGGAAACCGGAGCACCCGGAGGAAACCCACGCAGACATGGGGTGAATGTGCAGACTCTGCACAGGTAGTGATCCAAGCCGGGAATGGAACCCAGGTCACTGGCACTGTGAGGCACAGTGCTAACCACTGCGCCCCATTGGTACTAATAATGATCAATCTAACTGACATGGGATTGCCAACTTCCTGCAAACACAAAACCAGAGCCTTGCAAGGAAGAAAGTTGCACCAGTTAATGAAATAAGTTTGGGAGAGAACAGGTACCATGGTCGGCAAGAGAGAAATCATTGCTCTGTAAATGGCACGCAAGAGTAACGTACAACTGAGCCCAAAGTAGTAAACTTAAAGATACAGCCACTGCATTCAATACAGGTGCGTCTGTGGTGAATAGTCTGGACTTGGATGGTCCGGAACATTCTACAAGCACCATGCGGAATAAATTGAGGAAGATACTATCTGATACAAAATGAGATGGAAAAGGAAGAACCTTATGAGGATCGGGTCATCAAAGAGAAGTGGTAGGAGAGCTCAAGGAACATATCCACCAGATGAATATCATTCTTAGGGTAAGTCAGCAAGCTTTAATGGAGGCAGCAGAAGATGATGTTTGTGAATCACATGGCACTGGGTCATAGGAAGGACACAAGATAATTCACGACAGATTGAAGAAGGGAAGATGCCTCCTTGGATCACAGACATGCACTTGAAGATCCCAGCCTCTCACCAGATTCAACATGATAGTTGTGTCACCAGAGACGGAGTACACGTACGCCCAGCAAAACGAGGGTGGCACCTAAAAAATAACACAAATGAAACTGGAACTGGCCTGAAACGCGACTGGAATTGCCATTCCCTCGTTTAGAATGGAAAACATTGGAGTAGAAAACAAAGGATGAATAATCCAGTAATTTCACAATGCAGAATATTTGTCCTTGTAAATGGAACTTGAGTAGGCCCCGTCTTGAAAGGCTGTACCCACAAAGGCCACATCATAGTCTGCCCTTATGACATAACTAGACGTACAACACCAGCATGTGGTTTTATCTGGGATTTACGCAACTTAATTGCGCCATGATGGCCACCAGAGGGAGAAAGTCTCCTCTATATTCAGCGGTTTGGGAGAAAGGAGATGATTGTGTCATAACTATCTTAATACCAGTATGGCAGTCAGATCTGTCCATAATTAACTCAGGAGCTTTCTGTTTAAGCCATGCCCAGCAAGCACTGATAGGTTCAGAGCTATTACACAGTCTGTGCTATCAACAACGATTCAACACCACTGTCAGGGGTAATGTGAAGGAAGTCTCCATGAATATGTTAATAGATTTAGGTATGTCATTCCCCTGAACACCTGACAAAGCTGATGCAAAGGATTAATTCCTCCAGGTAATATTCTGATTTGCTACAATAATGGCATGCGAAAGTAGAAGATGAAATGCCGGATGTTGGAGTTAAAGGACATTGGTGGAACTTGGGTCTGAACATTAAAATGTCCTCATGGATTATATTCATCTCACACCTTCTGGTTGGAATTCAGCTGATCATTGTGGTTGGTCATTGGGGTCAGATTTCAAGAGAAGAATGATGATTGAACTCAGAACCCCCCCTCCCCTCCCCCCCCCACCCACCCAACTGGGGACACAGTTGCAGTGCTTTTGATTAAAGACGATGAGGGATCAATATATTCGTGATAGATTTCACCCTTAATCAGGGGGGTGTAATCTGGCATTAATTTTAGTAGGATTTAGTGTGCAACCATAGAATTCCTACAGTGCAGAAGGAGGCGGGGATGGCAGGACTGATGTATGAGGAGAGATTGACTAGGTTAGAATTATTTCCATTCGAGTTCAGACAAATGAGGGGGGATCTCATAGATCTATAAAATTCTAACAGAATTAGACAGGGTAGATGCAGAGAGCATGTTCCCAATGGTGGGGGTGTCCAGAACCAGGGGTCACAGTCTGAAGATACGGGGTAGACCATTTAGGACGGAGATGAGGAAACATTTCTTCACCCAAAAAGTGGTGAGCCTGTGGAATTCATTACCACAGGAAGTAGTTGATGCCAAAACATTGAACGTTTTCAAGAGGTGGCTAAATATAGCACTTAGGGCGAATGGGATCAAAGGTTATGGGGAGAGAGCAGGATTAGGCTACTGAGTTGGACAATCAGCCATAATCGCAATGAATGGTGGAGCAGGCTCGAAGGGCCAAATGGCCTCATCCTGCTCCTATCTTCTATGTTTCTCTGAGGCCATTTGACCCATCAAGTCTGCATCAACTCTCCGACAGAGCATCCCAGCCAAGCCCTCCTCTCCACTCTATCCCCGTAACCTTGCACATTTAGCATGGCCAATCCACCTCACTTACACACCTTTGGAGCTGCTGTGTTCATCCAGCACTTTCTGTTTTTACTGTTTTCAGATTTCCAGCATCCGCAGTATTTTGCTTTTAGAACAGTTTAAAGGGTTGACTTGAGTTTCCATTAATTAGGCTATACATTACTAAATTAAAATCAAGTACAAACTTAGTAAAGTGCCCCTTTCTGAACGTCCATTGAAGGGTGTTAACCAAGGGTTACGGTTGCAAAAAATCTGAATATTGTTGAAAAGAGAGATATGTTCCCACAGCTGGGCCTGGACACATCGGAACATTTGACATTCTGGCTTTTGCCGTGACGAGAAGCTTCAGTGAGATGTCTCTCCTGTCAGCTGCATTCAAGAACAGTAGACACCGATAGTTATACAGATCGAGTATTCTTTATCACACTCAGGCGCCTGTTCTGGCACACTGAGGGAGAATTTAGCATGGCCAATGCATCTAAACAGCACGTCTTTCGGACTGTGGGAGGAAACTGGAGCACCCGGAGGAAACCCACACAGACACGGGGAGAATGTGTAAACTCTGCACAGACAATGACCCAAGCCGGGAATCAAACCCAGGTCCCTGGCGCTGTGAGGCAGCAGTGCCAAGCACTGTGTCACCGTGCCGCTCAATTGAACCTCATCAACCTTTAACACGGGAAGTCTAGGTCTGCGCTGTTTATCTTGTGATTTTTTTGTGGTGAACCTGCATTTATTATTTATGACACACGACTTTATTTTCTTTAGACTGTAGCTAACCTAGACTATTGTAACGTAAGGTTATACACGGTATCCAAAAAACAAAATGATCTGAAATCCGAAATGCAATCGGCCCCTAAGGTTTCAGATAAAGGATACTCAACCTGTACAGGACATTCCTTCCAACACAGTTATAATAGAAAATCAGTCTGGGGAAGGCAATGAAGGAGAAAGTGATAAGAGAGAGAAACTCTGCAGTGATTTTAGCCGCTGAAAAGAACAGCTGGGAACAGGAAATGACTCTCGACAAGGTTCTTCCGAAGGTCATATGGTTACACATTTACAATATCCCCAATATAAAAGACATTAAAAGGAAGTGATTGCCTATGTTTTGAGAATCATGGAAATCATAGAAACCCTACAGTGCAGAAAGAGGCCATTCGGCCCATCGAGTCTGCACCGACCACAATCCCACCCAGGCCCTTCTCTCATATCCCTACATATTGACCCACTAATCCCTCTAACCTACGCATCTCAGGACACTAAGGGCAATTTTTAGCATGGCCAATCAACCTAACCCGCACATCTTTGGACTGTGGGAGGAAACCGGAGCACCCGGAGGAAACCCACGCAGACACGAGGAGAATGTGCAAACTCCACACAGACAGTGACCCAAGCCTGGAATCGAACCCAGGTCCCTGGAGCTGTGAAGCAGCAGTGCTAACCACTGTGCTACCGTGCCGCCCCCAATGTTTTCTACATGGTGCATAATGAGTCAATAGGTTATCACAGAATCCCTACAGTGCAGAAGGAGGCCATTCAGTCTATCGAACTTACACTGACAACAACCCTACCCAGGCCCTATCCCCATAACCCCAAGTATTCACCCTGCTAGTCTCCCAAAGAGGCAATTTAGCATGACCAATTAACCTAACCCACACATCTTTGGGGCGTGGGAGGAAACCAGAGCACCCGAAGGAAACCCACGCAGACCCGGGGAGAACGTGCAAACTCCACACAAATAGTTATCCAAGGCCAGAATTGAACCTGGGTTCCTGGCGCTGTGAGGCAGTAGTGCTAATCACTGTGCCACGTGCCACCATAGGAGGAGAGGAACATTTTGAATACAGGAGTTAACTTTCCAAATAATACGGCATTGTTTCTTGCTCTCTCAAAGCCTAACTGGCACAGAGGCTGCAGTGTTCAAAGGCCCATGAAAGCTTTTTGTTAAAGATGCCACTGAACTTTCCATTTGCCTGAGACTTCATTGTCCAAATTGGGTGCTTTGTCATCAAATAAAAGTGAATTCAGACTGACGTAATGCAAATCTCCACACATTCAGCATAGCTCCTTGCATTCTTCTGGTTATTTGTTGAATTTAGTAAGGAATTTCTCTAGTTATATCATCAATGCACCATTGAAAGCATCCTTTCCGGATGTATCACAGCTTGGTATGGCTCCCGCTCTGAACAAAACCGCAAGAAACTATCAAGGGTTGTGAACGTAGCCCAGTCCATCACGGAAACCAGCCTCCCATCCGTTGACTCCATCTACACTTCTCACTGCCTCAGAAAAGCAGCCAGCATAATCAAGGATCCTATGCACCCGGAACATTCTCTCTTCCATCTTCTACCGTTGGGAAAAAAGATACAAAAGTCTAAGATCATGTACCAACTGACTCAAGAACAACTTCTTCCCTGCTGCCATCAGATTTTTGAATGGGCCTACCTTACATTAAGCTGATCTTTCTCTACATGCTATCTGTGACTGCAACACTATATTCTACACCCTCTCCTTTCCTTCTCCCCTATGTGCTCTACGAACAGTATGCTTTGCCTGTATAGCGCGCAAGGAACAATACTTTTCACTGTATCCCGATACATGTAACTATAATAAATCAAATCAAAAAACTAACAATGATCCCCTTTCACAGCAGAAACAGAAAATGCTGGAAAATCTCAGCAGGTCTGACAGCATCTATGAGAGAGAGAATAGAGCCAAGGCTAAGAGGCTGGATGACTCTTTGTCAGAGCTCATTGCTCCCTCTTACCTGGCTGAAAATGCAAAATTGTTGGAATAGCATTTCAACATTGGCTATGTTATTTTAACAGCCGAATGCCGGATCTTGAGGTTTAAATATTCCTGCATACTTTAAAATTACATTATTCCTTTGGAGCTATTCCACTCTTATCTGATCTCTTCTGAGGTATGACTAATGCACTAAACATCAATGCTTTACTTGTGATTGCAAAGTCCAGATTTCATGTAAATAACTTTGCATTCATGGTCAGAATTCACCCTTAAAACCAACATAACCGAACAGCTCTGACGAAGGATCATCCAGACTCGAAACGTTGGCTCTATTCTCTCTCCACAGGTGCTGTCTGATCTGCTGAGATGTTCCAGTGTTTTCTGTTTTTGTTTCAGATTCCAGCATTCGCTTTAATATTTTATGGTTGAGTAGGTGTAGATTTTTTTGTGAGCTTACACATTATGAGGAGGCAGATATCCCTCGTCCCACTTTCTCAATAAAGATCATTTCCACAATAGTATTTAATCAAATCCCTGGTCATTTAATAACATACAATATCATCTTTTGAGTGACTGTGGATATGTGGCCGCAACCCAACAAGCTGCACCAATTTCCCAAAGAGCCAGACACTGTGATCTTTCATTCAAGTTACCGACATAGTCTCAGTGAGACTGTACGGTGGCACAGTGGTTAGCACTGCTGCCTCACAGCACCAGGGACCCGGGTTCGATTCCCAGCTTGGGTCACTGCCTGTGCGGAGTCTGCACGCTCTCCCCGTGTCTGCACGGGTTTCCTCCGGGTGCTCCGGTTTCCTCCCACAGTCCAAAAGATGTGCTGGTTAGGGTGCATTGGTCGTGCTAAATTCTCCCTCAGGTGTACCCGAACAGGCGCCAGAGTGTGGTGACTAGGGGATTTTCACAGTAACTTCATTGCTGTGTTAGTGTAAGCCTACTTGTGACACTAATAAATAAACTTAAAGTTGGGATTGAGCAAATCCGTACAGTCGAAGTAGAATGCACTCAGGGCAGGCAGGGACCTAGCAACAGTCATTATCATTCCCACACACACTGTATCAAAACCACAATGTGCATCACAAAGTGGTTTAATAATAACTAATCAATAAACTTTAAAACAAACAGGCGCTGGAGTGTGGCGACTAGAGGACTTCCACAGTAACTTCATTGCAGTGTTAGTATAAGCCTACTTGTGACACTAACTAAAATAAACTATTTAATAACAATAAACTATTGTTTGACAATAAACTAAAACTAAACAGCAAGCAGAACTTCCAGAAATAATTCAAAATCAAGGGTAGCTGATAAAATTAGACTAACCAACGACAGCTTATGTGGATACTTTAGTGCAGTAGAAATCAAGGGTCACATTATCATCTATTTCTATTTTGGACTGATTTAATCTGAATTGTATCTCCTAACACCAGATATGTTGGCAGCATGCTACCACGGGAGATGTAATTGTTATTATTTTTAGCAAATTCATCGAGATCTTCCACTGTGGTGTAAGAAGATAGTGGAAAAATACAAGTGCTTTGTTTATTTGCTTCCTTTAATTAAGTCCTGCTCGTCATCCCTTCCACAGTCAGCCTTGCCTGGTGGATATGCTCCCAAACAGGCTCCGCACTTCCTAACATCAGCTCTGAAAATAGGACCCGAAAATCAGCATAACTTGTAACTTGTTAGAGAATGGTCCCTGCGCCATTGCGTGCACTCTGAAGTTGCAGTGCAGTTCTGGCTCTCAATAGCAGTAAACGTCTCAGGATGGGATTCTCCGGCCCTTGACTCTGATGGGATCTTCCTGTCCCGTTGAAGGCGATGCCCCCCCCGTCTGCGTGGCCGGTTCCCCAGTGACGGGACAGGGTGAGCCACGCAAAACGCCGGAGGTATTGGCAGGAAGATCCCACCAGTGGCCAAAAGTGAACTGCCGCCGGAAAACATGCCAATGAGTGGCTGGAAAATCCCGCCCTTCGGTGTTTGTTATTATTGAGGCAATAACAACTGAAGGTGGGATTTTCCGGTCACGCTCGCCCCAAAGCTGAAAAATCCCATCCGAGATCAATGGACCTTTACATAGTCCCCCCGCCCGTTATGATTCCAGTGGCGAGGGGGATGGGAAAATTCCACCCTTAGATTCATTTAGTGAAATATCCCAAGGTGTTTCACAAGAGCAGTATGAGACAAGATATTACGCTAGATGGCCAAAAGCTTGGTCAAACACATAGGGGTAAATTCCGATTCCCCCAGCCGGCGGGACAGATAATTTGACAGACCATTGATAGGTGTGTTGACCTTGGTGTGAATTTCCAGTCTCAGGGCTTGATTATACAAATATGAAGTCCGAACCTCGTCTCAGGATTAAACGTGACACCAGGGTTGTTAACAGACTGTCTTAACTTTGGACCTAAACAGAGGCAGGCTGATATCTGCTCTCTTTGGAAGAGGTTACACTATAATTTTGTTTTGATGCCAAGTGTGAATTAGCATAAAAGGTAGCAGTTTATTTCATGGTTCAGAATTCCCCCCCCACCCCCCGACGCCGCCCCCCCACCCACCCCACCCCCCCCACACCCCCACCCCCCCCCCACCCCCCCCGCCGCCGCCCACCCCCACCCTGCCTCGCCGCCGCCCACCCCCACCCCCGCCGCCACCCCCCACCCCACCCCCGCCGCCCGCCCGCGCCGCCCCCCCACCCCACCCCCGCCGCCCCCCCCACCCCACACCTGCCGCCCCCGCCGCCCCCCCCACCCCACACCTGCCGCCCCCGCCGCCCCCCCGGGTTCGATTCCAGCCTTTGGTGACTGTCTGTGTGGAGTTTGCACATTCTCCCCATATCTGGGTGGGTTTCCTCCGGGTGCTCCGGTTTTCTCCCACGCTCCAAATGATGTGCAAGTTAGCTTAAAGTTTATTTATTAGTGTCACAAGTAGGCTTACATTAACACTGCAGTGAAGTTACTGTGAAAATCTCCTCGTCGCCAAACTCCGGTGCCTGTTCGGGTACACCGAGGGAGAATTTAGCATGGCTAATGCAGCTAATCAGCACGTCGTTCGGACTTTGGGAGGAAACTGGAGCACCCGGAGGAAACCCACGCAGACACGGGGGGGGGAACATGCAGACTTCACACAGACAGTCACCCAAGCTGGGAATCGAACCCGAGTCCCTGGCGCTGTGAGGCAGCAGTGCTAACCATTGTGTCACCATGACACCGGAAGGTGGATTGGCCACGCTATATTTCCCCTTTAGTGCCATGGGGATTAGCAGGGTAAATAAGTGTGGTTATGAGAATGGGGTGGGAATGCTGTCAATTGCAGGTTTGATGGGCTGAAGGGCCTCCTTCTCCACTTTTGGGGAACAAAACAGAAAACATCTGGATTACTCATTCTCATTTGGGACAACACCAGAGCAAAGTCAAAAATGCACCAAATTCCTGTAAATATGTACAAGTACAATTTTCAAATCCTGACGAAGCAAGTATTAGCTTTCTGCTGAGAACAGCAAATAGGCACCACATTTTTGCCCTCCTGGAACGGTCTCCCAAGATCACTTTCTCTTTCTACCTCGGTCATTCTCGTCAAAAGCCTCCTAAAAAAGGAATTGTGGATACATATTGAAAATAAAAACATTACAGGGCTATGGGGAAGGAATGGGGCGAGTGGGACGAAATTGGACAGCTCTATCAAAGAAATAACTCAAGCACAATGGGCTGAATGACCTCCTTTCGTGCTGTTAAAAACTCATTTATCTGTCCCAGTTTTCGCTCTCTCCACTCAACGTTCTTCTTCCTGTTTTACTTGTTGTCCTCTGATACGCTCAGGTGTAATGTCCATGAACGACAGGCAATACAGATGCAAATTGTTAATGCATGTTTCAGACACACGCCCTCTCAAGACATCAGTGGTTATTACCTTGTAGGAGCACACACAGAGTAAGCCAACCATAGAGGTCTCTCTTCAACTCAGACATTTTATTTTCTGTATTAGAGTACGTGCCAAGTCCAATTTCTCGAGATCTACGGGAGAAAAGAGGAAAAAAATTGATGACATATATAAACTACAATCCTTCTTCTCACAAAGAAAATTGCATTGTTGAAAAAATACAAGGGGCTTATATAAGCAGAGTATCTGGAAAGCCAAGACAAGCGTACTCACTGGTCTATCTTCCAAGAATGGTAACAAGACCTTCAGTGGACTTTATTTTCCCCTTTTTATAAACTTAACGTGAATTTGATGAACTGTTTGGTTCATTATGATAACTTAGTAAAATACTTCTTAATTCTACACAAAGAGGAAAATATACTCCGCAGTTTAGGATTAAGTTCAAAGGGTCTAAAGGAACATAGGAATTAGGAGCAGAGATAGGCAAATTCAGCCCTTCAAGCCTGCTCCGCCATTCAATCAGATCATGGCTGATCTCTCCCTGGTCTCAAATTCACCTTCCCATCTGTTCCCCATATCCCCTTTTTTTAAACATATATATCTATCTCCTTCTTGAAACCATTCAATGATTCAGACTCCACCGCGCTATGGGGCAGCGAGTTCCACAAATTCACCACCTTCTGCGAGAAGTAGTTCCTCCTCATCTCAGTTTTAAATCTACCGCCTCTCAACCTATACCTGTGACCTCTTGTTCTAGATTGCCCCATAAGAGGAAACATTTGGTCTACTTTTAATTTGTCAATCCCTTTTAAAATTTTATATACTTCGATCAGATCCCCTCTCATCCTTCTAAACTCCAGTGAGCACAAGCCCAAACTCTTTAATCTCTCCTCTTACGTCAACCCCTTCATCCCCGGAATCAATCTGGTGAATCTCCTCTGAACTGCCTCCAATGCCACCACATCCTTCCTCAAATAAGGAGACCAAAACTGGACACAATACTCCAGATGTGGTCTCACCAACACCCTGTACAATTGCAACAACACTTCTCGAACGTTCCTAGTAGACTTGTCCATACGTTCAACTGAATGGTCTTTCTAGATAGATAAAATAGGTTAAATGACCTTCTTCACTTATCCTGGGAATGAGGCTTAAAATAATGTTGAATGTAAAAGCCAGGAGTAGTACTTGAACACAGTAATTACAGTCATATTTAACGATGGTCTGGTCCGGTTTGGGGATTGAATATCTTGGGTCTTTAGAAATACAAATACTCATGTCAAACTTTCTCTCTTTACACTGTTAAAAGCCATGCATAATTGAAAAGGCCCCAGTGACCATGCACTTCTGGATTAGTCCCTGCTTATGCTTGGCAAGATACTGCAATGTTTGTGTTGTTGTTTTGGCAGATAGCTGACCTAGAATCTCTCACACTCTCACCACTTGCACTGGGCAGAGCAGAAGGATTTACAGGTTGACAGTAAACCTGTTTGGCCGCATTATGACCCACCCTCTAATGGCCATCAAGTCCTGAAGTAGGATTTGAACCCAGAGGTAGGGATGCTACCACCGCGTTGCAAGGTCTCCTCATTACCTACCAGATTTAATACATTTCTCTCACAGGAAGGAGGGGGGTGGGGGGGGGGGGGGGGGGGGGGTGGAGCGGGGGGGGGTTAGACGAGGGAGGATAGAGGGGTGGGGTGAGAGAGGGTGGGGAGAGAGGGGGGAAGAGACGCTGTACCTGCATACAAATTTTTCATGACTCATACATTAGAACATCTAGATTCCTCTGCACCTTCTAATTCTGCAGTCATTCTACATTTAGTAATAAAGGCAGAGGATTTGACTGTCAGCACTATGGATGGGGGGGGAGGCACGGGGGGGAGAGAGTGGTGGGGGGGGGGAGAGAGTGGTGGGGGGGGGGGAGAGAGTGGCGGGGGGGAGAGAGTGGCGGGGGGGGAGAGAGTGGCGGGGGGGAGAGAGCGATGGGGGGGAGAGAGTGGCGGGGGGGAGAGAGTGGCGGGGGGGAGAGAGTGGCGGGGGGAGAGAGTGCGGGGGGAGAGAGTGGCGGGGGGAGAGAGTGGCGGGGGGGAGAGGGGAGAGTGGCGGGGGGGTGGGGGGGGAGAGAGTGGCGGGGGGGGAGAGAGTGGCGGGGGGGAGAGAGTGGCGGGGGGGAGAGAGTGGCGGGGGGGAGAGAGTGGCGGGGGGAGAGAGTGGCGGGGGGAGAGAGTGGGCGGGGGGGAGAGAGTGGCGGGGGAGAGAGTGGCGGGGGGAGAGAGTGGCGGGGGGAGAGAGTGGCGGGGGGGAGAGAGTGGCGGGGGGAGAGAGTGGGGGGGGGAGAGAGTGGCGGGGGGGAGAGAGTGGCGGGGGGAGAGAGTGGCGGGGGGAGAGAGTGGCGGGGGGGAGAGGAGTGGCGGGGGGGAGAGAGTGGCGGGGGGGAGAGAGTGGCGGGGGGGAGAGAGTGGCGGGGGGAGAGAGTGGCGGGGGGAGAGTGGCGGGGGGGGGGAGAGTGGCAGGGGGGAGGGGGGAGAGTGGCGGGGAGGTGGGGGGGAGAGAGTGGGGGGGGGGAGAGTGTGGCGGGGGGGAGAGAGCGACGGGGGGGGGGGGGGCGAGAGTGGCGGGGGATGGGGAGATGCGCGGGGGGGGGTGCGTAGATTGGCCGGTGGCGGGGGGGGGGGGGGGGGGGAGACTGGCGGTGGGGAACTGGCGGGGGGGGAACTGGCGGGGGGGGGAAGAGAGTGTGGCGGCGGGGGTGAGGGGGAGAGAGTGGCGGGGAGGGGGCGGGGTTGGCGTGGAGTGTGGCCCCTTGCCTTCAAACAACTGCACAAATTCAAACAAACAATTTTCCGCAGGAAACTACCCAGCCTTCAGGAGAACAGTGACCACGACACCACACAATCCTGCCACAGCAACCTCTGCGAGACGTGCCGGATCATCGACACGGATGCCATCATCTCACGTGAGAACACCATCTACCAGGTACACGGTACATACTCTTGCAACTCGGCCAATGTTGTCTACCTGATACGCTGCAGGAAAGGATGTCCCGAGGCATGGTACGTTGGGGAAACCATGCAGACGCTACAACAACGGATGAATGAACACCGCTCGACAATCACCAGGCAAGACTGTTCCTTCCTGTGGGGGAGCACTTCAGCAGTCACGGGCATTCAGCCTCTGATCTTCGGGTAAGCATTCTCCAAGGCAGCCTTCACGACACACGACAGCGCAGAGTCGCTGAGCAGAAACTGATAGCCAAGTTCCGCACACATGAGGACGGCTTTAACTGGGATCTTGGGTTCATGTCACACTATCTGTAACCCCCACAACTTGCCTGGGCTGCAAAATCTCACTAACTGTCCTGGCTGGAGACAATACACATCTCTTTAACCTGTGCTTAACGCTCTCTCCACTCCACATTGTCTGTACCTTTAAGACTTGATTAGCTGTAAAGACTCGCATTCCAACCATATTTTGTAAATTGAGTTTGTGTCTATACATGCCCTGTTTGTGAATAGAACTCCCACTTACCTGATGAAGGAGCAGTGCTCCGAAAGCTCGTGCTACCAAATAAACCTGTTGGACTTTAACCTTGTGCTGTGAGACTCCTTACTGACGGTAAACCAGGAGCAAGGCCGAGAGCTGACCTTTCCTTTGGGCTAACCTTCAGATCATTCTGAGGAGCTGGAAGTCCGCCACCTTGATGCTGCACTGAGGAAAGTTGCTGAACTGGCATCAGTCTCTAGTATCCCCGCTGCAGAGTGTATTCAAACTTAGCATGTCTTCAGGCAAAAGGGTAATGACCCCAGATATACTTTATCCATAGCATGTGTGACAGGATCAGCAACCGAAAGGTGATGACTGTCAGGAAGGACTGAACAAGCTGGGGCTCTTTCCACCAGAAAAGGGGATGTTGAGGATATTATAATACAGTTCATTCAACAAATGAAGACATTTGATAGGGTAGATGTTGAGTAGATGTTCTTATACTTTCATGGGATGTGGGCATTGCTGGCAAGGCCAGTATACATTGCCCATTCCTGATTGCCATCGAGAAACATAGAAACATAGAAGATAGGGGCAGGAGGCGGCCATTCGGCCCTTCGAGCCTGCTCCGCCATTTATTAAGGTCATGGCTGATTGTCCAACTCAATAGTCTAATCCTGCTTTTTCCCCATAACCTTTGATCCCATTCGCCCCAAGTGCTATATCCATCCGCCTCTTGAATACATTCAATGTTTTGGCATCAACTACTTCCTGTGATAATGAATTCCACAGGCTCACCACTCTTTGGGTGAAGAAATGTCTCCTGACCTCAGCCCTAAATGGTCTACCCTGTATCCTCAGACTGTCCCCCCTGGTTCTGGACTCCCCCACCATTGGGAATGTCCCCCCTGCATCTACCCTATCTAGTCCTGTTAGAATTTTATAAATCTCTACGAGATCCCCCCCTCATTCATCTGAACTCCACCAAAAGCAATCCTAACCTCATAGAAACCCTACAGTACAGAAAGAGGCCATTCGGCCCATCGAGTCTGCACCGACCACAATCCCACCCAGGCCCTACCCCCATATTCCTACATATTTTACCCGCTAATCCCTCTAATCTACACATCCCAGGACACTAAGGGGCAATTTTAGCATGGCCAACCAACCTAACCCGCACATCTTTGGACTGTGGGAGGAAACCGGAGCACCCGGAGGAAACCCACGCAGACACGAGGAGAATGTGCAAACTCCACACAGACAGTGACCCAAGCCGGGAATCGAACCCAGGTCCCTGGAGCTGTGAAGCAGCAGTGCTAACCACTGTGCTACCGTGCCTAGTCAATCTCTCCTCATACATCAGTCCCGCCATCCCCGGAACCAGCTTGGTAATGTAGAAAACTATTCTCATAGCGAATGCTCGAAAATAATTTAGTTTGGCCAAGGAGAACATCCGGGCATACATCATCCTCTTTAATTGGTAGAAATAATACAGAAACAACGAAGGTGGTGGTGAGCTGCCTTCTTGAACCTCTGCAGTGCATGTGGTGTAGGTACACCCACAGTGGTCTTAGGGAGGGAGTTCCAAGATTTTGATCCAGTGACAGTGAAGGAACAGTGATACTGTTCCAAGTGATCTGGAAGGGAACTTGCTGTTGGTGCTGTTCCCATGCATCTGTTGCCAGGGTCATTCTCGGTTGAAGATTTGGAAGATGCTTTTATAGGAAGCTCGGCAGGTTTTTGCTGTGTATCCTGTGTATGCTATGCGTGAATGGTAGAGGGTGTGAATGGTGGATGGGGTTCCAATCAAGCAGACTGCTTTGTCCTGGATGGTGTTGAAGTTCGTGAGTGTTATTGGAGCTGCACCCACCCAGACAAGTGGGCAATGTTTAAACTTGTAGGATATTCCAAAACTAGGGGTCATAAATAGACTGGCAACAAAAAAATCCAAGAAGGTCTTCATTCACAAGACCTTTTTTTTTAAACCAGCAGCATGGTTAGAATGTGGAATTGCTACCACGTGGAGCAGTTGAGGTGAATTGTACAGATGCATTTAAGGGGAAGAGGGAGAGAAGAAAAGAACCAGGTGTTGAAAGAGTTAGATGAAGCAAGGTGGAAGGAGGCTCATGTGGAGTCTAGGCACTGATATAGACTATTTGGGCAGAATGGCCTCAGTCTATGCTATAAATGCAACGTGACTCTATGTAACAATCTGAATTACACAAAATTTTATATATGTGGTGATGTAGTAATTATATACAGTC